>NC_048226.1:32680947-32816619 GCF_002007445.2 Ailuropoda melanoleuca
TCTCTCTCTCTCTCTCTCTCTCTCTCTCTCTCTCTCTCTCTCGTTGTTCAGGGACACCTCCCACCTGCCCTGGTTAGCATTCCATCTCAGAGGCTCTTCTCTCTTTGTCATCTGAGCAGATAGGCATCACCAAAGCATGACGAAGCAGGGACTGTCTGGGTTTGAAATGCAGGCTGTAGTGACCAGATGAATTCTAAATTGTTCTGACCTAGCAACTCACCCAATTTTTGTTTCTTAATCCTTAAAAGGTACTATTAGGAGGATCTTTGTACCCATTGGAAAAGTGAGCTGTCCTTCTCTCCCTGATTGCTGACACATGTATAAATGTGTCTGCCTCTTTTCGCTTAAATTTTGAATCTCAGATATTACTCATTCTGGATCCGGTGGCAAAGCTGCCATCATGCTTCCCCATCAACCCTGGGAATGTTATTGATGACTGTTCTCTGAACTAGAAGCTGTGTTGTATTTGCATTCGAAATCATGACATGCTTAAGATAGAGACGCAGATTTCACTTCAGCTCCTTGATTTTACAGAGGAGAAAATTGAGATCATGTTATCGCTGCCATCACTTAAAATATTTTCAAGAATTCTGCAAAAATATCATTTTCTACTGCTATTCTTAATGTAGTATTTTTATGTAATTAAAATATTTCTGGAAAGTAACTAGTACATTAAATCATATTGAAAGTGATTAAGTGTCAGTAACCACCCCAGTAAGGGACAGATTTCCTTTATCTGGGACCTATAGGAGCCTAACTGGCATTGGGATTTCCTAAACAGTCACGTGTTTCTATTTGTCATCTAATAGTTCACATAACAGATGCGTCTTGGGCATCCACAGTACCGACCATATGGAAAGATTGGGCTCCTGCCTCTGAAAACAACACACTTAATTTGCCAGATCGATTTCATCTAATCCTGGACTTCAGTAAATTTAGCATTCTACCGGGCCACAGAGATTTTTTGATAGAAATTTCCTGAGGCAGCTGAAGAAAGCATATGACCACTGTGACAGTTTAGGCAGCTGCATTTCCCCTTGTCCTTCTCAGGTAATTCTGCACAGTGTTGCCTGTAGTGCCTGGGATCAGGGTACAGTTATCCCGGCTGGCTGGCAATCCCAGGGCCTCCTCACTGGCCCTGCTTTAGAGAGGTAAACTGAGCCCTGAGTCATCCTCACTCTAAGAGAGCTAGGAGAATGTCCTTGTGAGAGCCTCCTATGTGTGGGTCATGTTAAAATTGCAGAGAGCTTAGATTATTCTTAATGTGATTCAAAGACTGAACTCCTTTCCCTCAGAATGCATGTAATGTTTTAATGCCTACGAGATCCCATGCTGGTTGGAGAGGGCTGGCGGCAACCCCAAACCACCATGGGTTTTCTGTTCTAAAGAAGCTCTGATTTCTTTTGCTCCCTTTGGAACGAACTCCTTGCCATCCATGTAGAAAGTCTTGTCAATGTGGGATCTCACTGAGATCACACAGTCTTGAAATTTTATTCCTTAGTACTCTTTTCATACAATTTTCAAAATAGTTAATTTAATAAATTGTTTCTGTTTCATAGGCTGTGCTAGGAGCCAGGCCCCTCTGTTGGACACTGGGANAAGGTACTATTAGGAGGATCTTTGTACCCATTGGAAAAGTGAGCTGTCCTTCTCTCCCTGATTGCTGACACATGTATAAATGTGTCTGCCTCTTTTCGCTTAAATTTTGAATCTCAGATATTACTCATTCTGGATCCGGTGGCAAAGCTGCCATCATGCTTCCCCATCAACCCTGGGAATGTTATTGATGACTGTTCTCTGAACTAGAAGCTGTGTTGTATTTGCATTCGAAATCATGACATGCTTAAGATAGAGACGCAGATTTCACTTCAGCTCCTTGATTTTACAGAGGAGAAAATTGAGATCATGTTATCGCTGCCATCACTTAAAATATTTTCAAGAATTCTGCAAAAATATCATTTTCTACTGCTATTCTTAATGTAGTATTTTTATGTAATTAAAATATTTCTGGAAAGTAACTAGTACATTAAATCATATTGAAAGTGATTAAGTGTCAGTAACCACCCCAGTAAGGGACAGATTTCCTTTATCTGGGACCTATAGGAGCCTAACTGGCATTGGGATTTCCTAAACAGTCACGTGTTTCTATTTGTCATCTAATAGTTCACATAACAGATGCGTCTTGGGCATCCACAGTACCGACCATATGGAAAGATTGGGCTCCTGCCTCTGAAAACAACACACTTAATTTGCCAGATCGATTTCATCTAATCCTGGACTTCAGTAAATTTAGCATTCTACCGGGCCACAGAGATTTTTTGATAGAAATTTCCTGAGGCAGCTGAAGAAAGCATATGACCACTGTGACAGTTTAGGCAGCTGCATTTCCCCTTGTCCTTCTCAGGTAATTCTGCACAGTGTTGCCTGTAGTGCCTGGGATCAGGGTACAGTTATCCCGGCTGGCTGGCAATCCCAGGGCCTCCTCACTGGCCCTGCTTTAGAGAGGTAAACTGAGCCCTGAGTCATCCTCACTCTAAGAGAGCTAGGAGAATGTCCTTGTGAGAGCCTCCTATGTGTGGGTCATGTTAAAATTGCAGAGAGCTTAGATTATTCTTAATGTGATTCAAAGACTGAACTCCTTTCCCTCAGAATGCATGTAATGTTTTAATGCCTACGAGATCCCATGCTGGTTGGAGAGGGCTGGCGGCAACCCCAAACCACCATGGGTTTTCTGTTCTAAAGAAGCTCTGATTTCTTTTGCTCCCTTTGGAACGAACTCCTTGCCATCCATGTAGAAAGTCTTGTCAATGTGGGATCTCACTGAGATCACACAGTCTTGAAATTTTATTCCTTAGTACTCTTTTCATACAATTTTCAAAATAGTTAATTTAATAAATTGTTTCTGTTTCATAGGCTGTGCTAGGAGCCAGGCCCCTCTGTTGGACACTGGGAGGGGCAGCAGGGATTTCAGAGCTGAGTCCTGCTCTGCTCCCTCGCAGTGGTTTGAGTCGCCTAGAGAGGTCTGCTCCCTTCTCTGAAGGTCACCTCTTTTTTGACATACTCTACCGGCCTCGGCTCTCTCTTCTTTTTTTCCTGCAGGACATTTAACTTTTTCTTGCTTTTGATTTGGGCACAGATTATTCTGTCCCCAAAGCTAATTCATCTGCGTTCTGTGACAGTTTATTTTTTTGAACACGAAAGCAAAAACAGTTTGTTTTTCTCTAAGTGTTTCCTTTTTACCAGTATCTGAAATAATGGTCACAAAGAGAAGTTGATATACGCACACTTAGAGACCCAGGTGCTCCTGGAAGGTCGCCCCCTAGATCAGGACAACCATTTTTTAAACGCCATTTTCAGCGAGGCTTCAAATGTCTACCCATGATGTTTTTCCTTTCTCTCCTGCCCTTATTTCATCAACCTTGTTGGCATATGATGGTTTATTGGTAAAATAAATTTTAGTGACAAATGCACACAGTTTTTGTTTTAAGCGCGGGGGGGGTGGTGGTTAGAAATGGGGACATCTTAATTGCTAGGGTTCACCATGGTAATTTAACCACCTAAATAAGCATTAAGTGGAAATGTTCATTCCAGTGAGAAATAGGGCCACACCAATGTAAAACGTGGTAACGTTTCCCCCCCCTCCTATTCTATTCTTTTACCAAAACTGAAAACATGCCAGCATGATTGGATATTTTTGGTGGTCCCCATCACTTAATTGGTGGTGATATTTCAGCCACCATGCTAGCACCTGTTCTTTCATGATACTGTGTTTCTCCCCTCCCTCCTTCGGATTGGTTAGTATTCCTAATTAGTGAAGCCACAGCCAGAAGAAATGACAGCAGGTCCCCTGTAAGCTGGGGATTGTCATTGCCAGGTAGGGAAGGTGAAGGCATTGCCCTGGATGGTGCAGTGCGCTCACCATAGTGGTCACCAACTGTCACAAACATGTGGCATCGAGGTTCTGGGCTACACCGGTTGGTGGAGGAAGAACTTGGGGTCAATGGCACTTCCTGGTGTGAACCACCTGGTAAGTGTGGACGTTCCCCAAACTAGCGTGTGTCTCGCCACATTCTCCATTTTAGCTACAGGACTTGGTAATCCTGCAGTGATGTGATCACCAGATGGTCGGCAGACGGCTCACTTCTGCTTGAAGTCTGGAAGCGGCAGCAAGAATTAACCATCTTTCCTTGTCCCTGAGCCTGTCTTCTAGGGAACAAACAGGGGTCTAGCTTCAGTTCTTAGTAGGGCTTGACCTCAAATCCGCTGCGTAAAGTCTCCAAGGCTTAGCCTCCTCGTGTTTACCATGCAGAGAAGTAGAGTCTGATTTCTCTGCGTCCACAAGACATCTAATTTTTGATTTGACCATTATAATCAGGTGGTAAATTAGAACAAGTAATGTTATTGGACTGGAAATAATGTTATTCCTTCTTCTTAGATACCATGCTCTATGCTTGATCCCAGGATATTACGCTAATTGCGTGTATGATGAAGACATTTTGAAAATCACAGATGTTAATTGATGAAAAAATAGAATGTCTGCATTTTTATTAAGCTGTTGAGAAACAGGGTTTGGGTGCTTTTTTCTGATTTTCTAGCCAAAAGCAAAGGTGATGAGAATTGTGGGTAGGATGTCAATGTCACGCAGGGACGATATTGTGTGACCTATTTGGGGTTTGGCTGCTTTGTACACAGATTGTTTCACACAGCATGTCTTGTTTCTGGTTCATTCACCCTTCTAGTTTACCTGGATTTTCTGCTATGCAAATTTGCAGTGAGCTCTCCCCGTCTCATCTCGTAAGCGAGGGGAACTCGTTAGGTGCCGCTAACATAGCAGCCTATATGGAAGGGTTTAAGAGGTAATCGGGACAGCTGTGGCACCGAGGTAATGCACGCACCCCCCATGTACCAGAATTGATGGGGTAGGACTGCACTTTCCAGGCCACTAGATGAAGATGTGGGTGAGGAACTTGTTTCCCGGCTGTTGTGTTGTTTTCCACTATCTAAGAGCTGCAGTCTGCATCAAAACCAGTTACCAAATCTCCCTGGATCCTCGTAGAAGAATTGAAATAGAGAAAAAGCAGCTGTTCATTAACATGCCAGGCCTCTCTGTGATTTCTTGATGCCCCACTTCACACTGTGGAAAGGAGCCTGGCTCCTTTCAGCCCCCGAGACTTTGAGGGACACTTTGATCTTCAGAACACATCCCTCTCCCTCAGGGCACCGGGAGCGACACTGTTTGCAACTGAAACGGATGACATGATTTTACATGATTTTCCAGGGTATGAGTGTAGCGCCCCAGGAAGTGTAGCGCCCCAGGGATCGGCTGATAGTTAAAGAACATGAATGAAAGCAGGAGACACCTCCCCGGGGCAGGACGACAGCTTCTGGACAATTACTCGGGCAGGAGGAGAGCTTCCGGACAATTACTCCCTTCTGGGACTGGGAGTCTTCTTGATGGCTGATTGTGTGTGAACTGGAGTTGTTTGTCCACTGGTGTGCATCTCCCCACGAGGAGAGGGGGCCAGTAAACGCATGTCAGCCCAGGCTCTGGCGGTACATGGCTTCGGAAGGCCCCGAGCCTCAGCCCTGGTGGCTTGTTAAGGACGACCCGTGTCACTAATCAAAGCACTCAGGTGCATGGCAGTTTGCTTTTCAGACGTCAGAATGACTTCAAGTCATGGGTTTTACCTTCGTCAGAAAGTTGGGATGTAAAACAGCCTGATCTCATGAAAACTCTAACCTGTGAATCAAGAGTTTTCATTTCCATTCTGGAAGAAATCCCTGACTAATTCTTAAGCCCATGACAAGTTACCTGATCTCTCCCTGCTTTGATTTTCTTACCCAATGACGCTGATTCCAAATTTGAACACTTACACAGGGTCTACTGTGGTCAGGCACTGTTCTCGTACTTTCCATGTATTACCTCATTTAATCCTCATAAGGGCTCTGGGTTACGTTCTGTTATCCCCATTTTATAAATGAAGACACTGAGGTATAGAGAGGTGAAAGAGCTCGTCCAGGGTTACACAGCCAACAGTAGTGAAATAGGATTTGCACGTAATCAGACTGATTCTAGAATTCCATTCTCTTAAATGATATGCTGGATTGTCTCCCTCTCTGAAAAATTAGTATAATGGTCCCCCTGATTCCTTTGTATGTGGTTTGATTGAGTAAGAATACATTTACTCTTCCCCGGGAAGTATTTGAACCAATGAATATGACAACTATTTGTCTGGTACTTATGTACATCTTGAGGGGGCTTGTGTAAAGCGCCGTGCTACTTGGAAATGACTTTGGGCAGCAGCCTGGACTCATACCTAGCATTTGGGTGCTCAGAGGCACCACATACACTTGTACAAATGAATCACGGATGGTCCTAGGGTGCCGCTCACACAGACCACCACGGTCATGACATCTCTCAAATTGTGTCGTCTACAGCCTGTACCGCTGTATGCCCAGCCCTTTCTAAGCTGACTGATAGCCTTATTTAGAAAACCTCCACGTTCATATAGAAAATATATTGTACCTATGATAATAGTGAATGCTCTATAAGCTCACCTTAGTGTATCAAAGCTACCGTTGAATGAAATGAAAAAAATAAATATCTTACATAGCAAACCTCTATCTGCTAAAACACCCATATGAAAGCAGCGGCGACCAGGTAAATAAAGAAGCTGGTAGGACTGCAACAGAAGACTCAGAATAAGTCCCTGTACTAATTTCTCATTTGGATGGACATTAGTTGGCCAGACTGTGGTTATTAGAATTGCAAACTAATCAGCTTAGTAATTTTGCAAATTATAGGCCTCACCCAACAGAGTCACAAAATAAAAGCCAGTTTGAAATATTTCAGCTGTCACTTAGCTTCGAGCCAACACAACACACTCACACATCAGAGATTCGTGGCTGTTCTTTAACGAAGTCCCGGTTCTGGTTAAAATCAGGTAGCTCTTGGAAATCCTCATGAGTCAAGGACAAAATACTTTGTGGATGAATTGAAACAAAGCCCTCAAACCGTTGTATCCATTAAATGCATTGAGTAGTAAAGAGGTTATAGAACACTTACACTATTTAGTTTTAGGAAATCATGAGTTAACTGGGTGAAATAAAGCTCTCTTTTTAAGCAGCTTTAATTAGTTAGAAGTTGAAGCTTAATAGTCTGTTAAAAAGTTATTTTGAAAATTAGTGAAGTGAATTAATTGTAATCTGACAGTAAGTCAGTGTGGTGTACGTCTGTA
Source organism: Ailuropoda melanoleuca (assembly GCF_002007445.2). Taxonomy (NCBI): domain Eukaryota; kingdom Metazoa; phylum Chordata; class Mammalia; order Carnivora; family Ursidae; genus Ailuropoda; species Ailuropoda melanoleuca. Next base: position 32,688,186 of record NC_048226.1, read on the forward strand.
ATTAGAATAGTTATGACCACGTTTATTACAAGGGGAGGCGTAGCCCTGAGTCTGCCATGTTGAGTGGTTCAGAGCACACTGGAATTGCATTCTCCAGCCGCTCAAAGCACTTCTGGATACATCAGCCATAATCAGGGCTGCACAGCGGTATCCGGTCTCTGACGGCATGAGCACACTCTCCCTGCTGCTGTGTGGCTCTTCCGTGAGAATCTTGTCTAGTCAAGGTGCGTGGTGAGCTCCATGAGGGCAGGAAGTCTCGTCTGTCGATTGCTGTATCCCCAGGGCCTGGAGCAGTGCCTGACACCCGATGCATGCTCTAGTAATAGTCACCAAATGAATGCGTTGAACGATTTCCTGATCTAGGACTTCTGCATTCTCCGAAATTATTTGTATGTTTGTATGTATGTCTCAGTGCCACTTCTATAATTTCTTCCTTGCCCTTTCAACTTCAGGAACCCACTTAGCAGAGATTTGAAGATGGAAATCCATGTGCACTTCTTACCGTAGATGAACACATGGACTTGTGTCCACATGTCTTAGTCTTCAACTTGTATCGCCTACACAGATTCACTTTTGTAAGAACATGACTTATGTGAAGTCGGGCAACCACTAGCTGTGCAGTTCAGACGACTACATCTCCAGTCTTACACTAGACTGCGCTATTCTGCCAAATGATGGCCGTGGGGTCACGATTTATTGTAGCGATCACGATCCAATTGAAAATGCAATGCTTGGTGGCTTGACAAATGCTGGAGAGAATTTGCATAACAGTACGTAGGGTCTGCAGGTCTTATGGCTTGAACTGAGGAGCCTGTTATATAACTGACAGATTTGGAGAGCTGATGTTGTTGGACAACCATGATGTTAACACACTTTCAAAGCAGAAGAAATTTGGAGGGAAGAGTTACAGAGAGAAAATATCAGTGATGGTAGGGAGCATTTTCAAGCAATACTGAAATGATATTCTGGGAGTGAACCTAAATGGGTGGAAAATGGAAACTCAGTAGATTTCTTTCCTTTGAAAACAGAAAAGACTATACAAGTAAGAGATACCCTTCATCTTTTGGAAGCAGTGACATGAGGAATCTGAAGGATTTCAAATGGTGAGGTAATTCCCATTCCTTATTCCGGCAGTCCTGGCCTGACAGGGAAAAGGTAGATATTAGATACCTGAGCTTTGGTGTCATGGTCTGTGTTTGGTAGGATGCTTGTTGGGAGGTTTGAGGGCCAGGGTGTATACTCCTAAACTGTAGCCTTATCTGGGGTGTCCTGGGAGCTGCCATGTTTGTTTCCTCCTGTGTCCTCAGCATTGTTGCTGGAGGCTGCTGAGCCTGGGCCGTGGTTCTAGTCACTGAGGCACGGCAGCTGACTAGGGGCACCAGAGACCTCCTGAGACTGTGATTAATCATTTTCTCCTTTCCCTTCTCTCTCTCTCCTTTTTAAACTGATGCTAATCAAGCAACAATTCTCTGTAAATCTTTGAAGAGGTAATTTCCTATCAAACAGTAAGAGAGGAATTCTGTCTTTGTACAGTTTATACTGTTTTGGTAAATGACTGCTCTCTTGTAATACTTAAGAGGCTGTTTCATGCGCGTAACGAATATTGAGATTTTAGTGTTTTTAAAAATAGCTTCTTCATGTAGGAGGTTAGTGTGGTTGGTCACCAATTGGAGAATTTTGGGGAAAAAAATGTTAATGTCAGAGTAGGACTTAATTTAAACTTTAGCTTCTTTCTTTCAGCTCTCTTTCAACTTCTCCAGAACAGTTATTAGCATAAAAGCTTAATGGATTCACACTCCCTGGGTTATATGTGTGCTGCTGAAATTCAGTATTTGATTCTAAATACTTGCTTAATAATCCCTAAACCGAGCCTAAAACGCTGGTGCGCTTAAGCATTAGTTCATTATGACAAAGCCAGTCATATTTTGAGGATAAAAATAGAAGCATTGACTATTCCTTTGGTGCAGGTTTGGTGGAGAATATGTTGGTGCTTCTGAATATTTTTCATTTTAAAAAGAATATTAACATTGATCTCACCATTGTTCTTACCCTGCTGAATCCTGACTGCCTCTTCTTCCCCGTGGAGTCAGTCCATCTCCCCTCCTTGCCTTGCATCTCACAACACGTCTGTGTGTTCTGCTGTCCTGCTTCTCACCCTGGGCCTTCTTTTCCCTTCTGCCTTCGCTGGGCACTACCTTTTTTTGGTACTTTCTGGAGGTCCTCCACCCTGATGTATAAATCTGGGACACTTCATTCCGTCTTCCCCTGACCTCAGGACCCCATGACCTGCTGGTCTGTTTTCTGCTGTCTTGCTAGGTCAGAGGCGCTCATCTCCTCCGCGTCCTGCCCTCTTTGTCCATCCACTTCCTGTGACTGAAATGTACACTCGGACCAGGGCTCTGTCTCAGCCATTCGGTCGTTTTGCACCCAGAACATCACGCCCACACCTGGTTCCAGCTATTCTTCACACATTGATTATCTCAACCTTTTTTTTTTCTTTTAAGATTTTTAAAATTCTTATTTGAGAGAGAGACAGAGAGATGAGAGCACATGCACAGAGGGAGAATCAGCTTCCCCAGTGAGCAAGGAGTCCAATGCGGGGCTCAATCCCAGGGACCCAGGATTATGACTGGAACCATAGGCAGATGCTTACCCCACCCAGGTGCCCTGATTATCTCAACCTTTACGTCACTTGCTAGAGTCACTTAATCAATAATCTACTCCAAACTCAAATGCACTAGGTCACGAATGGATCTCCAGATCTTCCTGCTAAACCAGCATCCTCTCCTAGCTTTTCTGCAAGAGTATCATATCACTAAGTTTCTATTACTAAAGAACCATCTTGGGAAAAGCTTGAGAATCACCTGCACTCCTCAGCATTCGCTCATTAAGTATTTTGGTTCTTGGACTTTTCATATTTGCTCTTTTCTTTTTGTCTTTCCTGAGTTCCAAGTCAAGCGCCCATCTTCTTTCATCACCTAACATCGCTGAAGCTGTCTCCAGTTGGTTACTCTGTCCCGCAGGTGTTCCCTATCCTGTCTGCCTTGGTGTTGCCTGTAGGTGCATCTTGATAAAATAGTCTTCATGTCACCGTCATTCTTAACCTTTTACTAACTCCCATAGACTGTGGGGATAAAAGGTACAAATAAGGTAGGTCAGGCGCTCACCTTTTACCATAGGCGAGTTCTGATTTACTTTTCCAGCCATTTCTGTTCTCCAGCTTGGAATCCTCCCCCTCAGCTCTGTTGGTCCACGTGAGATCTTGAATGCTTTTTGCAAACCCTGCTCATTTCCTCTGCTCTCATTCTGGGGCAGAGTCCCCGTCCCCTTTCTTCACGTGGCTATGTAATAGTAATACATGCTGTAGTCAGCAAAACCGAAGGGGCATCTTGTGCCTCCTTTAAAGACAAAACTCTCACTTGAATTTATAGCACTTATTGTTTTATGGTCTCACAGTTAGTTTTGAGTTATTGGTGGGTTTTTTTGTTGTTTTATTTTTAACTGTGGTAAAAACAACAACAACAACAACAACAACACACAGAGCATAAAATTTACCATCTTAATATCTAAGTGTACAGTTCTCGGTGGTAGTGTGTTACTGTTTTAAATTATCACTTTGAAATTTTCTAGCCACGTCTCTGCAGCTGATATATAAACTGAGGCCTTGGGTAAAGTATTGTTTGCTTCATTGCCTTCAGTCGTGCATTCATTATGTGCCTGTTGTTTCTAAACACTACGTTTTGCATCCTTGACTTTGTCTAGCACGCATAGCACATGTGAAACATCTGACAACAGAGTTTAAGACATTTCTTTTAGGAATAATTTTTAGTGTTGGAATTTGAAAACAGCTTGTGTGAAGAGTCATAGCTCATTCTTTTAAAAAATAAATGCCAAATAAGACAAGCATTATCCTGGGGGAAATTTCTCATCTAAGAAAAATCTTTATAATAGGGATTAAGATTTTTATTTCCTCCCAACAAGATTGGTAAGGTAGATATCTGGCGTGTGTGTTCTTAAACTGTAATGTTCAGTATTTCCTGTTATAATCACTCTATCTCTTCAATTACATGGTTATTGTCATTTTACATTGCTGGGTCAAGAATGAAATGTTTCATGCATTTGATTTAGGCCCCAAACTCTCATATACTGTACTCTGTTTCTGGGAAGTCAGTTTGGTTTTAATATAACTTTCTATTTGAAGAATTTTAGAAGTTAGTGAACTAAATGTCATTCCCTTCCATGGATGGGCACCATTTTGTGGTACTCAGGCTATTGTTTTAGACATGCTCAGACTTGATGGTGACAGATTGAGAACTGTCACCTTTCATATGTAAGCAGATGACAGTGGACTGAAGTATTTTATGAAAAGCTAGTTTTCTTTAATTAAAAAAATGCAGTTGGTCACAATCCTTAAGCTTACAACAAATGTCAGAACTGCCATTAATTAGGTTAGCTGTTTCTGTGTAACTCTTAATTGTCTTGGATGGATGGATGGACGGATGGAAATAGACACTTTTTTTTTTTCAAAATTCTGATTTTATTTTACTCTAACTTTTTTCTTTAATTTCATTCCATTTTATTTCTTTTTTAAATTGAAATATAGTTGACACCCAATGTTACTTTAGTTTACTGTGTACAGCATAGTGATTCAACAACTGTATACATTATGCTGTACTCATCACGGATGGTGTAGCTACCATCTGTCACTGTACAACACTGTTACAGTACCGATGATTATATTCCCTGTGCTGTACCTTTATCCCCGGGACTTCTTCATTCCCTAACTGGAAGCCTGTACCTCCCACTCCCCTTCACCTCTTTTGCCCTCCAGAAAATAGAATGGAGGTTCCTCAAAAATTTTTAAATAAATATACTTATGATCCAGTAATTAATTCAACTACTGAGTATTTACCCAAAGAAAACAAAAACACTAATTCAAAAAGATACATGCTCCCCTATGTTGATTACAGCATTATTTACTATAGCCTGGATATGGTAGCAACCCAAACAACCATCTATAGACGAATGGATATAGAAGTTATACACACACACACACACACACACATATATATGCTGGAATATTACTCAGCCATAAAAAAGAATGAGATCTTCCCATTTGTGCCAACATGGATGGACCTAGAGAATATTATGCTGAGTGAAATAGGTCAAAGAAAGACAAATAGCATATGATTTCATTCATTTGTAGAGTCTAAAAAGCACAAATGAATAAACAAACAAATGAAGTGTATGCTTTCCTGATTGATCACTCACTACCATCACACCAAACATCATGTGATTCCCAGACTATACTGCATCTTACACATCACACATACCAGTAATGATACTGTATTGATTGGAATTGTTTTAATTCTTTGAGCAGGGGGCGAGGAGGAGCAGAGGGAGAGGGAGAGAGAATCTTAAGCAGGCTCCATGCCCAGTGAGGAGCCCCAGGCGGGGCTTGATCTCACAACCCTGAGATCATGACCTGAGCTGAAATCAAGAGTCAGACACTTAACCAACTGAGCCACCCAGCTGCCTTTTTTTTTTGTTTTAATTCTTAATAGAATTGTTTTTCCTCTCTCCTAATAGCCTGAGGGTTACTGGAAGACAGGGGCTGACTTATGTATCTGTTCTTAGTGCCTAGCAGAGAGCCTAGCATGGAGTAGAAATGAAACAAATGTCTATAAATTGAAATAACAGCAGGATTACTTATAAAAGCAAAATGAAATGCTGAATATTTATATTTTAACAATAAATATCTACTCTCAAGAAAAGCAATAGGCAAACATCCTCTGATATTTACTTTTTCTTATAATATGTGGATGACATGTGTATCTTAGCATTCCCTGGAATTAGTCAATAAGCACTTACAAAGGATATAGTAGATAATCAATTACTATTTTGATGAATAAATGATGAACACTTTTCCTAATATATATCATAGAAACCTAAATCAGTTATAATGTTGATGTTGCTCTTACTGATGTTATCATTAGTAAAATATTGCGGGAGGGCTGATTCCTATTTTAACATTTCTGAGAAGTACTGCTTAATATATGGTGATCTTTAGAACAGTCACTATCATTAAAGATGTGTATGTCCTGGGGCGCCTGGGTGGCTCAAGGTCTGTTAAGCGTCTGACTTTGGCTCAGGTCATGATCCCAGGGTCCTGGGATTGAGCCCCACATCAGGCTCCCTGCTCACCAGGGAACCTGCCTCTCCCTCTGCCTTTGCCGCCCCCCCTGCTTGTACTCCTGTTCTCTCTCTGACAAATAAATAAATAAAATCTTAAAAAAAAAAAAAAAGATGGGTATGTCTTGCTTGTCCTCAGATTTCATAGTTTTATAGGAAGGATGAGATTTCCTTCAATGCTTCTTATACTTTGCTTTCTTTTTCGTTTGTTGGTTACACATTCATGCCCGTGAGGACAGCCGATAATCCTACGAGTTGATGGGAGGAGGTGCTTTTAGGAGAATGTTATTTTTATGTGAACAGAGGCTAGCTTAGAAGAAAGCGTGTTAGTTTTCTGTTGCTGTGTACCAGATTTCCACAAGCAACCATTTCTTAGCTCACAAGGCATGGCTCAACTGGGTTCTCTGCTCACGGTTTCACACTCAGGTTATTGGCGGGACTGTGTTCTTGGTTGAGACTGGGGAAAAATCAGTTTCTAAGCTCAGCAGGTTTTTGTCAGGATTGAGGTCCCTGTGTCCTCGCTATCAGCCAAGGCCAGCCATCAATCAGTTCCTAGAAGTTTCTAGAAGCCACTGACATTTCCTTGCCCTGGGCCTGCCTTTTTAAGTGCCTCTCACCAGCTCCAGCAGAATCTCTCATCAGATCCCCCTCACTTCCGATCTCTTAGTTTCCCTTCTGTGAGCAGCCAAAGAAAACTCTCTGCTTTTAAAGGATTCATGAGATCAGGTGAGGCCCATCCAGGTGATCTTCCTGTCCTAAGGTTAGAGCACCATAAAACATCCCTAAGCATAGGAATAAAATCCACTGTATTTACTGTCCCGGGATTATGCAGGGTATGTACAGGGTTGGGAATTCCTGGGGGCTGTGTTAAAATTCTCCTTCCACAGAAAATTTGTTAAGATACTTCGGAAATGCCAAAAATTTACTTCCACACTTTTACTTTGGAGGCTGAAGACTATGTTTTATAGCCTTTCTCTTTCTCAACCCTACTGTATTTCCATAGGAAAGAGCAGTAGTCTGTCCTTCTATAAAGAGATATCTTTACAGTCAGTAGGCCTTAGAGTTTACTGTTTGTGGTTTTCATTCATTGATCCATATTCTTTCAGCCAATCACTCCAGGGCCAGTGGTGGCCAGATGAGGCCTGAAGTCAAGTGTGCAAAGCCTTGCAATTAACATGGAAACCAGACTGACCCAGGTTAAGTAAGGGCTTACTCCAGGAGAAGAACTTGACAAGTGAGGCCACGGGGAAGGCTATGAACTTGACAAGCTAGACCATAGGGAGCCGCCCTCCATTCATGACCAGAGGAATGACTTGCCGGAATCACTGTTTTTGGCAGATTGACCTGGAAACTGTATTATGGTTAGAGGTGGGAAGCCAGAAGCAGGAACCAGCCAGGAATTCAGAAGCGAATGTTTATTTATCAGTGGCAAGGGAGATCTAGAAATTAATTACGTTCCTTGCATTACATTAATAGTAATGGTGCTAGAAAAATAAACAAGAGTGGGGGAAGCTAAACACGATAAAAGAGAAAATCAAGCTGCTTTATATGATCTGTAATCACCTGAGTAGAATTTGATTAATTTTAATGGAGACCATGGATGAGTGTTTTTAGGATGCATGTCAGGTAAATAATCAATTTCTTATTAACTTATTGTTGCAGTTGGGCTTGTAAGTATTGCTTTAAGTGCCTATACATTTTTCTTCTCATCCAAACAATTTTGCTAACCAGAGGCATATGGAATAAAATGATACCCAATACCAGATGTGTATTTGACATGGATTTGTATTTATATGTCTAGCATTTGGCTTTGCCTGTTGCCCTACTACCCCTTGCAAAAAACAGCAACACTCCCTTTAAATGAGATGGATAATGGATCTGTCACATTTACTACTGTGGTGATAGGTTGTTCATTGCTTCTGAATACCACACTTCTCTCTTTGTTGAAATCACATACTCCTGGTTTTCTCAGAGTCGGTATTCAGAGGGAGTTTGGCTTTTACTTCTTATTTCCTCCATTCATTTTTTTGACTGAAGAATTTTTAAGATACAAACAAACAAACCTGGAATACTAGACAGTGAACATATCTGTTTTCACGTAAGTATAAAAATGCTGGTTTTGCAACTATTGAATGTGGAGTTCTCGCCACATCGTTGGCTGATAAAACTATAAGAAGAGGACACGGTAATTTGCAGGGTAGCGGTGGAACCGGAGATGCTGACATGCTGACGGGTTTTAAAGCAAACCTACAGAGGAAATAATTTATTCATTCCATAAATATTTATTGTCTGAGCCTGATCTTCTACAGCTGGGGATATAGTAGGAAACAAAAACAGACAGTGAGTTCTGCCCTTGAGAGGCTTCTGTTTCCGTGAGGGGGAGCAGAAATGCGGAAGATAAATAAATATAAAGGATACTGAAGGTTGGGGATAGATGGTGTGTTGTAGGGTGAGGCAGTAGCATTTTAGAAGGTATGCTAGGCAAGGCTCTAGTGACCCTTGTACTGGGCGGTGGGGCCAACAGAGCGTGGTGAAGGTGCTGTCACTGCTGTGGCTGTTTGATCATGGTATAGAAGACCGCCTCTCAGCAGACTGGGGTGGGAATTCTCCTGCGGGCCGTGAAGAAGGGGACTGTGAGAAGGCCACTTGGCCGGGGACGGGGCACTGCTCTGCTAGTGGTTAAGAGTGATCCCCGCCCACAGCCAGCAAAAAAACCGGGACCTCAGTCCTGCAACCCCAGGGACTGAATTTTGCCAACAGCCACAGGAACTCAAAGGAGAACCCCGGGCTCCTAAAGGAAAGCTACCCAGAGGTCACTGTGATGGCAGCCTTGTGAGACCTGGAGTCAAGGACTGAGGTAAGCCACACCCGGGCCTTGACAGATACTGGGAGATGTTAACTGGGTGCTGTTTTAAGCCACAGCATTTGTGGTCATTTGTGACACAGCAACAGAGAACTGATACAGATGGGGGGCCGAGGAAGGCCTGACTAGGAGGGGATACTTGAGTCAAGCCTGTACCTGGGAGAGTATGAGCCAGCCATACAGGTTTCTGTGGGAAAGGGCCGCAGGTAGAGGGAGCAGCCAGGAGAGCAGCATTGATGGGGTGGAGGGGGGCCCCATGCCCTCACAAGTGAGGTCAGAGAGTTTTTGGAGCCAGAGTGGAAACCGCCGTTGGGCTGTTAGGGTTTCAGCTGTTGTCCTAAAGGCGATGGGCTGTCATTAGAGGGGTATGGACCGAGGGGTCCAGTGACATATTTTCAATTGCTTTATCTCCATGATAAAACATTTTTTCTGTTCTTTCTGCAGCACTTGAACTCACTCTTAACGTTTTTCTGTTTGCTTTCAATAGATGGTATTATCTCTTGGACACTGGTAGGTAGGGAAGTGAAGCTGGGTATGGAGCACTGTTGCCACCTCGTGCTGGGAAGATTCTAGCACTAACTAGGAGCAGACCTCTTCTTCCTGAGGGCAAATAGATGTGTAAGCCTTGGGCCTCCCAAGAGCCCCAGGGCTGGTGTAGGTAGCTCCCCAGGTGGACAAGAGCAGGCGGAGCATTCATGTATCTTATCCTAGACCTCAGCTTCATTACCACGGCATGGATAAGCAATCAGTGTGGCTTTTCAGGATGGGGTTTGCAGAAGACCCAGGACTTGCTGGTATAGTTTTTGGTTTGTTTTGTTTTGATTTTAGAGAGAGAGAAAGAGAGCAAGCACGAGTGGGGAGGGGCAGAGGGAGGAGGAAAGAGAGAATCTTAAGCAGGCTTCATGCTCAGCACAGAGCCCAGCCCGATGCAGGGCTCGATCTCATGACCGAAGCCAAAACCAAGAGTTGGATGCTTAACCAACTGAGCCACCCAGGCACCCCTAGTTTGCTCTGTCTTCAGTTAGACACAACTAAACGGTTAGATAGACAAAAATAGGAGGGTACCCTCTGGGACTTCAGCAGATAGGGAAAGATTGAGGCTCCAGAGAGCAGGGCAGTTGAGAGGAGGGGAGAGAGTAGTCTCTGGGCCCCTGTGTAATCTGCATTTACCAAGAGCCCCAGGGCTGGTGTATATAGCTCAAGCCTCTTTGGAATTGCTGGGAGTGCGGAGAGCCATGCCCCTCACACGCAAAAGACCTCTACCTGTGGGTACATCTGCTCTTATATAAGTAATCCCTTTAGTTCATAAATTTCTTTTTCAGGCTAGTTACATATTTATTCCTATTTCTTCCAAATTAACGATTACTCCATAGCGTTTTCTCCTCTTTTTTTCCTTTCTCCATTTTCCATCATACTATCAGCTGGGCTATTTTGATCTAGTATCAAATTGTCACAGTAGTACCTGTTTTAAAAAGAGTCACACAGGCAGTGATAGGAAATCTTTGGGAACTGAGATAGTTATTCTTGCCTTCTCTTGCCCCAGAAAGGGCTTGAGCGCCAAACCTTGAGAGTTTGGGTTTCAACTGGTTGACCTTCTGGAACGAGGACACCGTGCTGACCTTGTCACCCGGGACAGTGAGCAATGGGGTCAGAGAACGGCCATGTTTGAATGTACGCACCCGGATTTATGGTGTCAGAAGTCCAGCCTACCTGTCCTTCCTACCTGCCCACAGCTGAGGGTCTTTGTGATCTTTGCTCACCTCGGACTTCATTGGCACAGGCTCCCCCTCCTCCCGCCCCCGGGTGGCATCTTTTTTTTTTCCCCATTTCCGGTTATATTCCCTTTTGGCATTGAAATAGTTAACCATTCCTGATCTAAAGATTACATCTTAATTAATTTTCCTTAAACCTGTGAACACAAATTCCTTTGTGTTATTTGAGAAGAATGCACTATGCTTTTCCCTCCTCCCTTAGTGTTTTGTGTGCTTTCGAAGCACAGCATTTTCAGTGTCCTTTTCAAGTTGAGTGAATTTATTGTGCTCTTAAGTAACAGCAGTGAATTTTTTTTTTTTTAAGGTGCTTTGGGCCTGTGGAGATCCAATCCCCTTCAAATGAAGCCTTCCCTTGTAAGAACACTTTCTCTAGCCATCTTGAGTCACACATAGGATATGCTCTGTTTCCAGCTGTGATCAGCGTTAACACCTGCTAATGTGTTGTGTGCAAGAAAGGATAAACACCCTCAAGTCTTCTGCTTCTTGATAAAAATTAGCAACTTCCAGAAACTTGAGAAACATTTGCCGCATCTAACATTATACACTTGGTTACAAAGGATTGCTTATTTATAGATCTTTTTTGCTCTGAAGCATCAGTTTCCAATAGAAAAGACCAGATTCCACACTGCTTTAGAGGTTGACAAATGTTGGCCCATGGACCACATCCAGACCACTGTCAGGTTTTGTAAATAAAGTTTTATTGGAACCTAGCCATGGTCATCCATTTATGTCTTTCCTGTGGCTGTTCCATGCTATAGGCGCAGAGTTGAGAAGTCATGACAAAGACTGTGTGACCTGCAGAGCCTAAAATACTCAATATCTGACCCTTTACAAAAAAGTTTGCCCACGGTGGTCTAAAATAGCTAACTTTTTTTCAACTAAAAATTTTCAGCCATAACATAATTTTGGAATCATTGATATCTCCAGCTTTTTAAAGTTGTCAGGGAGAGTCCATTGAGAAAAGAGCCAGTGGTTTAAAATAAATAAAAATTCAGTTGTTTGGTTTTCTACCACCACTTCCATTTCCACAGGTTATCAAAATGTATTTAATTTAAGCATAATGTGTGGAAATGTAAAATAAAAAGCATTTCAGGTCACACTAAAAGAGAACATTGGCATTTCTATGTCACCTAAGTATTAGGTTGCATTTTCACAGGGCATGATAACATTTAGAATTCAAATCTTCATGAAGGCATAATTCACACGTCGCCTGAGGTCTCCCTTATAAGCCACCCAGTTTGACATGTTTATAGCCTAAAGTGAAGGCTGAATTTGCTTTCACTAAAATCAAATGAGAGCTTAGTTTGCATAGGTTTCTCTGTATGTGTGCGCGTGTGCGTCTATGAAGATTTCGATGCTTTTCTGGCAGATTAATTACATTTTCATACTAATGCGTAGTTTCTTTGAACTGCTGTTCTATTTTCCATAGGCTTTTGGTTGTTAATGTGTGTTCCAATATGATAAGGACAGATCCCCTCTCTCCTCGTGCCCTTTCCATCCCCATCACTGGTGAAATTGCAGGGTATTGTCATACAAGCCAGACCGTGAGAGAGAACGTTCTCTCCATGGCTGTCTTGTGCTTCAGGGGCTAAGGCAGGACACAGCTCAAAGTGAAGAAGTCTGTGTTTTTAGTGGAAACAGTCTGCTTTGCTTACCCGTTCAGACCTGGTAAATGAGGGCAACAGAGGGGTTGTGTTAAATGCGGCAAAATCTAATTACTGCTTGATTTATAGCCACATCCACAGTATAGCCAAGGGGGCAAGTTCACTGCTGTGAAACATACTTGGCTGGCTATGGGCTGCCTGAAGGGCTCTGCTCTCCTCTGCTGGCCCCTGCAGTAGGAGGCTGCTCTCGTTGGTGAGGGCACCGAGCCGGCTTACAGGTCCTCAGGCCCAGGGGGGACATCTGGCCAGGGCGCCTCAGGCACATGATGCTGGCATGGGTGAGGTCGTGCTGGGTTTGCTGGACACACACACAGAGCAAACTGAGACAGCTCCACGCAGTGTTTTTGGCAAGGCTGCTCTTCTCCGTTTCCTGGGTATTGGGAAACTAGACTATTTTCCTAAGGACTGTAACAGGAGGCTCTGCTTTCTTAATTGTTCTTATTTCTTGTGCCATTGTGAATCAAGCTTGAGGATCCAAATTCTCCAACACCACTGTTTTCCATCAAGAGCTCCCCCCGCCCCCCGCCGACCCGTCCCACTCCCTTGCCAGTCACCTTTAGAAGCTGCCTTGATGGGGCGCCTGGGTGGCACAGCAGTTAAGCGTCTGCCTTCGGCTCAGGGCGTGATCCCGGCGTTATGGGATCGAGCCCCACATCAGGCTCCTCTGCTATGAGCCTGCTTCTTCCTCTCCCACTCCCCCTGCTGGTGTTCCCTCTCTCGCTGGCTGTCTCTATCTCTGTCGAATAAATAAATAAAATCTTTAAAAAAAAAAAAAAAAAAAAGAAGCTGCCTTGAAGGCTCAGAAGCAGTAGTGTGGCTTCATGGTGGCAAAGGCGTGTGTCAGGGTTCACTGCCAGCGTGCCCCTCCTTCCACTGGTCCCCGCTGGTAGCCTCGAGGTCACAGACCTCTCAGTTCCTGAACTGTGAAGTGGTGACCATAGTCAGTGCCTGCTTCATAGAACTGTGGCAAGGATGAAGTGATGAATGTGTTTGTCATGGGGCCAGGCACAGAGAAGGTATTCAGGGAAGGTTAGCTGTTCCTGGGCCAGCACTGAATGGAAGACTCACCTCTGTCTGTGTTCTCCTGCTCCTGCCCTTCGCCCTCATAGGTGGGAGACCGTAGTGCTTTGATCTCATTTGCATTGTCACTGGGGTCAGGTGGTTTATCACTGCTGCGTCTTGGAATTGTCTGCATGGGGCATGTGGCTATTATTTTTTTTTTAATTTTCTACGAACAGTACACCCCATTAGTTTCAGGAAGCCAGCTCTCACCTTTCCTTCTCTCCTCTCCCATCTCAAAGTTGTGAAATAGTTATCCATACAGTTGTTTTTATTTAAGAAGAAACTGAAGCATAAAGAAATTCAGTAATTGTACCTAAATCCACATAACTCGTAAGGAATAGAAGAGATATTCAAGCCCAAGACTATCTTAAAGCCTCCTAGGACCTCAAGATGCTTAACTGTGAGTTTGGTTCTGTGACATACAAGTCAGAAGAAAAGGCAAATGGATATAGTATATTCCTATAAAATATGTTTTAATTTCTTCCAGAAACCTGCTTTATGACAAACATGAGACCAAAGAAAAAATGGTCAGGTAAAAACAGAAGAGGCAAAAATAACTTACAAGAGAGGCGTTTTAAATGGGTGCTAACAGCAGTTAACTGTTGAAAATAAGCTTTCCCAGGGCCTATAAATAGAAAAAAGATTCTCAGATCCTGATAGAGTAATCTAAACATAAAGGTGCAACATGACATTCAAATGAGTAAACTATAACTGACATGAATTCATGTGGGACTGAGTCATCATTTCTTCTTTATATATGCATGACATACTACATATAAATAAGAGGTTGGAAAGTTCAGAAGAATTTAAAATAAAAGTAGATTTTAATTAAGATGTCAAATCAGCATTAAGACCTTTGAAACTTTGTGATGAGACTATGTTGGTAATATCGTGTCTTTATAAAGTATGGGATTTTTTGAGGTAAGATTTAGAGATCTTAAGCATACAGTTTGATAAGGAAGGTCTAACATACACTCTCTTAGAACCACCCTAATAAAAATGTAGACCGTTTCCATCACCCCAGCAAATTCTCTCTGCCATTTGGCAGTTAGTTTCACCTTTTCTACCCCAGAAGAAATCATTGTTCTGATTTCTGTCCGGTTTTAAATGTATATTAATGGAATCACAGCAAATACCCTTGTGTTGGTGTCCTTTCATTCAGTATCATGTCTTCCAGATTCGTCTGTGCTCTTGTCTCAAGAGCTGGTTCCTTTTGTTGCTGAGTAGTGTCCCATTGTGTGTATATAGTGCAGTTGCTTTTTCTCTGGTCTTCGGTTAATGGGTATTTGGCTTGTTTCCAGTTGGGCATTTGGAATAAAACTGCTATGAACATCACTGAACAAGTCTTTTTGTGGACCTATGTTTTCCTGTATCTTGGATCATACCTGTGAGTGGAATTACTGGGTCAGAGACCAAATGTTTGATTGACTTCAGACTTTCCCATTAGCAGTGTGTCAAAGTTCCAGTTATTGCACATCTTTGCCGACATTTGGTATTGTCTTTTTATTTTTAGTGATTTGAGTGGCTATGAACTAGTGTCTCGTTGGGTTTAAATTCGTGTCTCCCTCACGACCAATGCTGAGTACCTCATGTGCTTCCACATCTCTGTGTTTCTTCTTTTGCAAAGTGTCTGTTGAAGTCCCTTTTCCGTTTTTAGAAGTTGGGCTGTTCGTCTTTCTATTATTGATGTGTAGTCCTTTATTTTTTCTAAAAGTTCTCTTTCAGATATATGTGCTAGATCTATTTTCTCCCATTTAGTTTTTGCCTTTCTTTTTCTGACAGTGTCACTTGATGGGCAGAGGATTTTAATTTTTTTAAAGAACAGTTTGTCAGTTTTTTCTTGAACAGTGTTTTTTGTGACTCTGAGAAATTTTAACCTACATCAAGGTTGCAAAAATATTCTCATCTGTTTATTCTAGAAGCGTTACACTTTTAGATTTAATTTGTAGGTCTGTGATCTGTCTCGAGTTGAACATTTTGGTCCACGTTTACTATTTTTCTAAATGAATATCCACCTGTTCCATCATCATTTATTGAAAATATTTTTCATTCTCCGTTGAATTGTCTGAGTTCCTTTGTCCAAAAGGAACTTGTGTGTTTGTGGATCTATTCCTAGACTCTTCTGGTTCTTTGATCTAGCAGTTTATTCTTATTAATGCCACAATATTGGAATTTCATTGTCTTTATGCAACAGCTTACGGTCTTTCTCTAGGAGGAGGACCCTTATCAGTGGAAGCACAGATGACCCAGCATGCAGGTTCCTCACAGTGGGACGCATTTCCACAAAATGTAAAACATCACTAATACTTGACATGGAATTTTGCAGGTGGAATGTGTTTTGCGGTTGGATGACTTTGGTTTATTCAGATATGAAAAATTTGGTGTAATACATTCCATGTCACTGCAATTTAGGTCAGAGAATAATGCTGAAAAGAAATATATATGAAGGCATGAGTGAACACAGACTACAGGACAGCCCAAAACTAGTATATCAAAAAGGAAGATAGGTTAATTGAAATTTCAATTAATTTCACACAACTGAATTCAACCAGTGTTTTAAATGATAGTGCTTTAGTATTGCTCCTTCTTGGTTTTCAATGGAGTATTTTTTCCCTGTAAAATACATCCTTTCCAAAAGGTACACCTCTTTGGGCATCTTCTGGGAGGACAGAGATTAAGTTGTTTTTCCCAAAGAAAAAAATAATAGGAGAAATTCTGCGTAAGTTCCTTTGCTGAAAATGAGGACATTAAGAAAAGTAGTAATTACAAATCAAAAAAGATCTTCCTTTGCTGTGCTTCCTCCCTTGTTCCATCCTAGGCCGCCGCTTGAGGCAGGAGACTCTGGCCCATCTATGCAGGGCCATGACTTTCACCTGGAGCATCTAAAAAAGTTGGCGTGTTGATTTTATCTATCGGACCACCCATCACTACTGATGGAGTATCAAGACCTTTAGGAATTTGTAATTACTTCGTCCAAAAGCCAAGGATCCATTCTTTTGTGTGGATAAGCTGTGCTCATTGTAGGCAAAGTGAAATTAACTAATTTCCTCTTACACCCCCAACTCACCCTCAAGATAACGGAACACGAGGTACTGTCTTTTTAAAGCCTGGCATTGACTCACATCACGTATTCAAATTGGGTATGTTGTTAAACAACATTAGAAACAAATGCAAAGATTATGCTTACCTTTTGGAGAAAGATGATTAAAACTGCAAATGCTTCTTTAGTCCATAAAGTGTGCCAAATACCCTCAAGATATGGGGTGCGCAGTTTCTGTGGCTGCCCTCTGGGCTCCTATAGTGCTTTTCCACTAATCTGTTAGGTACTTTATACCATATTTTCCTATTACAGAACATTTCTGTGATGCTAATTTAAAAGCCTTCTGTATAATTTAGTACGCAAGCCGCTTGTGTAGGCTTGACCTAGACTTTATGATAAAAACCATTCAGCATGTGCCATTCCATGTAGGAAGAATTTAAACTCTCCTCTTCATTAGAAGACCTGCCTTCAGTAGAATTAAAATAGCTTCTCCCTGAATGGGAGCACTGATTTGGCAAAGATCATGAACAGTCAATTCAAGAGGAATATAATCGAATACTTGAAATTTAAATTAGCTTGTAATCTGACATTGAAAATAAAGCAAAAGAGAAGCCCAAGAAAGTTTCCTTAAGGTGAATTGATGTCCTTCAAATCACTTCCAGTTTCAAAGTTAATAACATACATACGATAAAAGTCATATGCAATGATTCTCATCTTTTTTGTGCTCCTTCTCCCTGATACACTGACACCATGATTAGAAAACGCTCCCTACAGAGAGAGCACCCACATCCGCGGAAATGATTTTCAGATATCACTAGAGATTTGCAAACTGCCTCAGGAATGTTTGGAGGAGTAACTTTTCTCTTTATTGTGGCCGTAAAGCTCAAAGTGATACCCCAAGAAAGAACCTTCAATAAGTAACACAGATTTTCTTGTTTATTTAGACACTAGTCAGATGTTCCTATTTTCAGAGGATTCTCTCTTCGAATATCTTCTTCCCCATTCTTGAAGGACACGTTCTTTTTCCCCCTTGAAATCACTGAGTGGGAAGCGCTCCAGGAGAAGAACACTAGTTAAATGAAAAGGGTCCCATAATTATTGTCACTGGCTTTAACAGGATTACGTAAGAAAAGTTGTTTTTTTGCTGTGAAAGAAACCATGGAAAAGAATGTCTACATATGGAAATAGGAACAGGAGAAATACAGGGAATCCAGATACAGAAACTAGTCACCAGGTATGAAAAACGTAACATTCACAAAAGAACTGGTGGGGGGGAGGGGGAGTGATTATTTTCAGTAGGAAAAAAAAAGTCTTGGCTTTACAGGTAATTACACATTTAACAGTATAGATGGTGTAGAGCTCAGGTTGCTTCAAGGCAAATTTCTGTTAAACAATTCCCACTTGCACATTAATTTCTATTGTGGCACTTAAAAAAATTGGTCCCTGGATATAATAAAATTACCTTTAAGATATACACAGGTAATGGAAATATCTTTCTGACAAAACCATCGAACCATTATCTATTAATAATCCTGAACTAGGGTTCACAAGATTTTTTAAATTGTGAAAGTAAAAACAGGAGATGCAGACACGCTGAAAGATTGTTTTGCTTTACTTTATTTTAAACTCGATTCCTACTGTAGTGGTAACAATGAATAAAGCTTCAGAAACCTTCCAAGGTCACAGTCAATCTTGAAGCATGCTAATGTTCCTAACTTTATATCCAGAGAAATTATTTTCCATTTCCTTCATCACTTAAATTTACTGGCTTTTTTCCAGACGTTTGAACCTGGCGATGTCTTCCAAGTGTGTAAGAATGCTTTTAGATAAAAGGAGAGAATTATCCCAATAAGTAAGGCAAGGAATCTCTGAGCTGCACTAAGCAATGAGGACTTAATGCTGTGCCAGCAGAGGCTTGCCCTATTGTCTAATCAGCAAATTGACTGACAATCCAGGCTGAACTCTTCGTTCCCACTCTAATGGTTTGACTTACGGTAGGGAACGATTAGCTCATCAAAATCGTGTTTGCTGAGGCTGCCACTTACTCACTGGTTACTTACCTGCTGGTTAGCAAAGCAAAGTTGCACCGTGAAGACTGGCTGTAGGCTCTATCTGTTGACCAGGACATGAGGCAGCAAGAATCTCCAAGCCTGAGGCATAAGAGGGGCTGTACTCATTAAAAACTTGCCACCCACAGGTTTTTATTTTCCATGGGTGGGAATGGGGGAAAAAACACAAAGTTTTAATAAACAATTTGTGCTCAATGTTAGTAATAGCTCAGTAGAAAAATTTAAAAATTCAGACAAGTCAAGCATGCAGAGATAAAAAATTAATCATATTGTGGAATTTGCTCCTAAGACTTTTCCTCTGTATATATTCAGACATATTATGTATACATACCCGAAGAGGTAATTTTAACAAAAATGGAATCACAATATATGTTGATTTACGACTCTCAGTTAATATTTAGCTTATATTCTCATTTAATAAAAACTCTTCTAAAATACCACATTTGAATAACTGTATAATGTTCCATTAATTTTATTTATACACCATAATCTATGTAGCCAGTTGGCTGTTGTTGAATAGAATTTTCTTTCTTTCCTTTTTTGCTCTATAAGGGATACCGTGACGTGACAAATACCATAACTATATATTTTTTACGTATATCCTCAATTATTTCTAATTTATTTTTGCACATGATCCTTAGAATGATTTTCCCATAGCGAATAGCCATGGGTAAAGGCATACACATTTGTAAAATTTTGAAGATGTTTTTTCCCACATTCCCCCAGAAAAAAATCCATGCTTATTTAAGTTCCAGAATTTCTAGTTGTTATTAACAAGCCTTAACAGTATAACATTTCCCATCTGGGTTGTGCTCAGGGCATGATAATTACGTATTTATATTATATACTTCTTTTTCTAAGAGAGGGTCTGTTTTTCTAATACCATTAATATCATTTGGCCTGGATGTTTAATTTTGCAATCAGCCAAGTGTGAGGAAGTTAGATAATGTTTACAAAATGCTAAGTACTCTCTACATGCTTTCTGTATGTATTAACTCATTTAATCCGAATAATATCGTCATCCTCATGTTATAGATGAAAAAATTCAAGCATGAAGAAGTAAATAATTTACCCAAGGTTTCCAGCTGGAAAGTAGCTGGATTGGGATAAAATATAATGGGATAGGAGGTGAGAAATACATGACGATGTTGTTCTAGCAACATAATTTCTCCCAAAGAATATCATTCAGGAGGATATAACTTCCGAAGTTTTGATATGACCCCCTTGAAGACATCTATCCTTTGGCTCCTACTGACTTTAAAACTTACACAAAGACCCCAGATGAATTTCGTAACAAATTATGTTTTGTTACATATTTGTTTAGATGAAAGTAATCGTTCGAAGTTAGTAATGTTAAAACATAATTATGAGCATTCATACCATGCATAGCTGAAGTTCTTCCATGAAACTTTTGCTTAAAATAGCAGCATGCATTACTCATGCAAGATGATATGCCTTGATTTTGGACAATAATTGTAGAGATACACTCAAGCACTAGTGCTGATGCTATACAGAACTATTTATAATTATAGGAAACGTCATTTAACTGAAATCTGAAATGTTTAGGCATTCCACTTTGGGAGACAAAGCTACAATTTAGGATGTTAGTCCATTTATTGTAATTTAAAGGTTTGTAGGAATTATCCATGGTCAGTAGAGAAAGAGTCCTTTTGGTAGAACAGGGATTATTAATAAGGTAAACACTTTCACATCCTAGAAGATGCTTGTCAATGTCTATAAAACATGGTATGATTTGAAAACAGAAGGGAAGGTAATAAGCTCAGGACTATTGCTGCAAGCTAATTCATAACTTATTATTTTATATAAGATTATATATTACATATATGTTATATGTGCTATATTTATATTATTTATCGTTATGTATAATATATGACATATTATTTAATATTAATATAATAGTATTTAATAATATTTAATTATTACACCCATGGGGTGACTAATATTTTGAGTATAAGAACAAACTGGTTTTAGTGAGAAACAGAGCAAGATAGGAACTGATTGAGCAAGTCCTAGTTTGTGGCTCCCCTTTCTGAATTCTGCAAGCCCTCTGCAGGGAGCAAAACTCCTAGGTGCTTACTGTCTCCCTCACCTGTAAATTCTGTGAGGGGAAAGGCTGTATTCTCAACCCATGATCACATAAAAGGGGCTCAGTATATATTTCTGGAACTAATGAAGCAATGTCACTTTAGTGTTTTGGATTCTCAAATAACCCTCTCTTCCTGTCCTAAACTTCCATTTCTTAAAAGCTGCTAGTCAGAATGCCAAGGATTAATCTTACTGGTTATTTAAAATCATTTCTGTTAAGGTATAAATCACTGATGTTTTAATCAGTGATTTTGTTGTTTTTGTTGTTGGTTTTGTTGTTGATAAAGAAAGTTTCTTAGTGATGTTAATTTTTAATTGCCAGAATGCCCATTCATTGCAGGCTGTTTGCTGTCCAATGCCATTTGGACACGTGGGTTCTGATACTAACATGACCTTAGCCATATATGAAATGTCCTTGTGCATTCTACCTCATCAGCTGAATAAACTCATGTTTGACTTGTAGATGTATGTAAATATAAATGAAAGGAAGGTAGGAGGTTTGATTTCTGAAAAATATCGAAGTTCTTTTATTATGCAATGCTTTAAGTTGTGTGCAAGGGAGACTTAAAATTCCCTATCGTTGACTATTTGACTTTATAATTAGGAAACAATCATTTGGGTTAAACTGGGCTGCTCTAGAAAACAGGTGAATCAAAAAGATGCTTTCCTAAGAATATTGTGTTTACGAGTTAGGATCCTAAGATGCCAAATAAAACCATCTTAATGAAGAATTTTCTTAATCTGATGTTCATTAGGCATGTAAGTGTGCTTTTTGCATCAAAATTTCAAAACTTTCTCATGTTACCCTAATCATTTAGTTTCTCAGTTTTGGGGGGAAAGTCCCTTTTGCAGGACTGTATCCCAGCTCTCTTCTTAACTGTCGACCTGCACAGCAGCACCTCTGTAGGTTCTTAATTCGAGCCATGTTGTGCTGAACATTGAGGTTACCGTTCTTTTAACAGGTTCGAGAGCTCACCTCCAGTGCAGGAGTCTTGTGTATTTCTGCAAAGTTAGCACAAGTAGGAGTTGGAGTCCAGTTTTCCTGTAGGAGGGCAAGGGACTGGCTGGTTAGTGTTAGGACTTGTGGAGGTGTGGGGGCTGGGCAGACCTATGCAGCCTGCTACGGTTGTAGGCACTTGGTACTTTTGTGCCCTAGGGTCAGGGTGCTAGATGTTGGAGAAGGATACAGAGGACATGGGACATAACAGATGTAAATTTTGTCTGTATCAACTTTTTTGGCGGTTAGTCCCATACCCAGGAAATTCTTTGTTCTCTTCTTCTACCAAGTGACTTCTCACCTCTTGGCCTAAGAGGCCAGTTACATTCCTGGTTAAATAGGCATGACAGGGGTGATCCCAGTGCAATATTGACCTATGATTAGCCATTTCAAAGTCCAGAGTCCTCAGCTCAGTGGTCCATTAGGTGGGCCGGGGTGGCAAACTGTGAGAGAAGCTGAGAGCTTGTAGGGTCTCATGGGTTTATTACAGGGGGATACAGCAGGAATGTGGCCCAAGGAAATGGGGAGAGGGGGCCCCTGGGAAATTACCTGTCCAAGCACTGTGGGCGAGTACCACTGACGTGTACTGTGCGGACATGCATTTGTGGGTCCTGTGAAGTCCCTCCACGAGGGCGTTTGGGCTGCACTGGATCTTCAGTGTACGGATAGACGCCATGCGTGTGAGGGTGTCAGACATGCCTGACTATGCTAGCAACTGCCGCCATTCAGAGCAAAAACCTCCATGACAGTGTCTCCTGAGCTAGCCGCCCCTCAGATTCGTAACTCCTTAGCTGTCTCACTGTTCCCTGAAGAAAAAAAGAAAAAGGTGATGGCTTAGGCAAGGCTTTGACAAGACGCCTCAAGATGCACAAGTGAATTGTAAACCGAGTTCCTCCAAGAAGACTCACGCAGTCTGCGTATGAGGCCTGGTGGGATGATTGTCCACACACATCTTTCTCAGCGGGTGGCTTCTCAGGTGGCCTTGATAACAGACTCCCACAAAGGTGCCCTGTGTTGATGTACAAAGGAACCTCTGAGGCCCTATTGATGCAGTGGGGTCGTTTCATGGTAAACAGGGCAGCATGCTAAGCGTCTGAATGAAGAGGGCCCTGAGGGCTGCATGTGGCCTTTGGAGCAGCTGGGGTAATTTCCAGCAGCCCCATTCCATCTTTCTCAGCCTGCCCACATTATACCTGCATCAAGCACACTGTATGGTGCATTCTAGAAAGAAAGAAAAAGAAAGAAAAGGAAGGAAGGAAGGAAGGAAGGAAGAAAGAAAGGAGGGAGAACGGGAAGGAGGGAGGAAGGAAGAAAGAAAAAGGAAAGGGAGGGGAGGGAAGAGGAGGGAAGAGGAGGGAAGAAAAATGAACAAATGAACAGCCAGTGTTTGGGTGTTACAAACAGAGAAGGAAGGAGCACTATACTTCCTAACTACTTATATGTTTTTCCACCAGTTGTCTTACCTCTTGTAGCCAGAGGAGACTTTCACAGCCTGGGCATGCTTTTCTTTTCCGTGGAGTTGGGAGTGAGTGGTATGCTAAAGCCCCTCACATGAGCTGACGGTTAGCATCTCTGCCCAGTGACTTCATGTTGGTTGGTGGCTTGACATCCTTCAGTGGAACTGCTACTGGTCAAAGCCACACCATTCCAGGCTGGCTGCCCTGACACTTGCTAACCCATACACCACATGGGTTGGGATCCATGCCACGACCTGGACCATGGCTCAACTGCTGGTCGTTGTTCCCTCGGCTGGCGGAGCTGGGGGAGTAGAGCTGGGCTGCGGCTCCCTGTCAGTCAAGTGGAGCACCATTGGCCATGGAGGTCTAGCTTTTGAGCAGCCCTCCCCACCCGCAGATCCTGTTCCTCGGAACAGAAACTGCCCTCCTGGATCCCTTTCAGCAAGTTGGAGTTTGACCAACAACCAAAACTGAGACACTTCTGATCAGTCAGAAGTTATCTAGTAGCCATAGGTTTAAACAGCATCATTTTTAGTACGTGAACCCTGGTTTCTGTTCCGAGGAAAGAAAAGTTCAGCAAAGCTCTACATGGAAATTCTTTTTCTTTTTTTCTTTTTTTTTTTTTTTTTAAGATTTTGTTTATTTATTTGAGAGAGAGAGCACAAGCAAGGTGAGGGGCAGAGGGAGAGGGAGAAGCAGGCTCCACTGAGCAGGTAGCCCGATACAGGGGCCCATCCCAGGACCCCAGAATCAGGATCTGAGCCGAAAGCAGACCCCCAACAGACAGACACCTAGGCACCCCCTCCATGGAAATTTTTGATACATAGGCTTTCCTCTCCTCATTCTCCAAGGTTAGAGAATCAGAACAGAACTTGAGGGAATCCATTCAGGGAGGTAAACAGTGTGTGTGGTGAGTAACTGATCTTCCTTGCCCAGTGTAGCAAATGTGAGATGTACCTGTTATTGTTCTTTGCACAAGGAAGGGTAAGTGAAGGTTTTGACTTGGAAGATAGTGGGAACTTGTTACTCTTTAGAAAGAACTGAAATGGAATCGGCAGTCAGAGTTTCAGAGGGCTGGAGCCAAACTCTCTTCCTCCTTCGGTGTATGCTGTTTCCAGCTGTGTCTCCATGTCCTTCCTTTGTCCTTGGGCCCCACCGCCTCTCTAGGACCTTCACACACCCTTGGCCTTTCCCCACACTCCCTCCAGAAACCTTCAAACACAGACCAGTCAGTCCACCCCCACTTCACAGCGGCTTGGCTTACCGCATTGTGATTACTCATTTGTTAATGAATCACTTAATGTTTATCTCCCTCATTAGCTTGGAAGCTATATTAGGAATCAGAACACTCTGGCTCTCAATGTCCAGCAATGTCTTTGCACATAGTAGGTGCCAGAAACTGTTCATTAAGAGAGTGAATGATTTTTCAGAATCAAGGATGAGTTGATGAAAGTTCAAAGACAAAATTGCTATTCCCAAGGTCAAAAAAATATATAGGCTCACCTAGCAGAGTGGCAGTCAGAAAGATTACCAATTAACTGTTACTCCATTTCAAACAAATATTGGTTCCAAACATGGTGGAAGATAAGACCGAAGAAAGGACAGCCTCTTCCGTCTCTTAGAAAGGGTCTGTTTAATGCTTACACAAAACAGGCATGAGAGAAATTAATCAAACAGCTTTTTAAAGTGCCTTTTTTGAGCTAGCAGTCCGTTAAATGAAGGGGAAGGCAGAGCTGTTAGATGTTTCCTAGATAAATGCCTCGGAGTGTTACTAGTCTGTATCTTGGCAGCCTCTGGGGAGCTGTGCCTTAGGCCAAATCACTGAAGCCAATTCCTCTTGGAGTTTTAGCTCCTGATGGTACTGATTGCACTTTGATAATTTGATGGTCCGTACTTCCAGGTAGCACACCAAGCAGTCATTTTCTTTAGCAGACTCGTCTCCATCATATTTTCCCAGAGTTTGTGTCTCTGTGTCCATTCCCCCACACTTGTTCACTCTTGAGTTTATGGACCATGAGTTGCTGTGCTCTCCCTTGAAGTTTATGGGCCATGCCGTCCCTTTCTGTAGCTTACTTCCCAAACAGGTGTGGGACGCAAAGACTGGAGGATGAAAACTGATCTGTAGGCAGGATTCCTTTTCCATGGCTACTGATTAATCCCTGGGGATATTTGGTTCTTTGAAGCAAATCATAATGCCTTTTGAGAATGTCAGCTTTCTATAGAGGTTTTCAAAGAAAAATCAGAACAAAACAAAACTACAGAAATGAGAAGTTTGTATAGTATCATCGGATTAGAACTTGACTGGTAACACATTACCAATTTCTGGGAATTACTGAAAGAAATTTAACATATGAACAGATTTGATTAATGTCACCCCGGGATGTTAATTTTATAAAATATACTGAGAAGAAAGAAACGACTTTAAGGGAGAACAAATACATAAATAGGCTGCAGGACAAAAAGTTGCATTTGACTAGCTGACTTCCCTCCTCTCCCCGTCTCACGTAAATGTGTCGTTTTAAATTGGCTCGAACTTCTCATTATCAACTTTCCCCAATTTATATTCCATAGAAAACACTTTTAAAATGTATATCACCTAATCTATACTGCAAATCATTAATGAAATACAATTATATGCCCATGATTTCCTGAAAATACCTCTTAAGATTGGTTCATGTAAAGTCAAGTGAAATTGTAGCAATTACATAGACAAAAAGGAGGTGTAATAATTTTTGTTACTAGAGTGAATACCAATAATGATTCTCTGTGATGAATCAAGTCTGCCACTGGCCTGTCACTGTTAATTCTAAATGGTGTTTCTGACAAAACTATAGTGGAAAAGTGTTTAGATACTTTTTTTAGAGTAGTGTGATGCTGGAAAAGAAGGTAGACTATATGATGTAGCAGAAAGATTGCTGCTATTAATAATAGCTTGATTAGAACTCGCTGTGTGCCAGCCCCCGTGCTAAGTGTTACTAGCTCATTGACAACAATCCTGCAAGGTGTCTCCCATTATTACTTCGGGGACATAGAGAAATCCAGTCACTGGCCCGGTCACAAAGGTAGGAAATAGCTGATCCAGAACTTAAACCCAGCCAGTCTGACGGTTAGGTGCCTGCCTTTTACCTGTGCATCAACCCCCCCTCACAGGATTTGGCTTCTAGAACTAATTTTACCATTAAATTGTGAGGTGGGCAAATTTATTTAATTTTTCTTTTATAATAGCTTCTGATATCCTTTTTCTATCTCTTGTAGCTCTGAATTATTATTCATCACCGTAGTCAAGATTATGACTTTCAACACCTTGATTAGCCCTTTTCCACTATGGATGGAAATGTGCATGGTATTTCCAACCACATTGAGAGATTAATTAGCACTTTAGGACAAATGAGTCGCAAATTGCTAACCAGGGTAAATAAAGTGAGGCTCTGATTTTATAGCACTCAGATTTTAATATCCTCCTTGTATCGATTTTATTATTTCTCAGTCCTGGAATCTGGTAAGTTTAAGTAAGCTGGTAGTACCATACATTGATTTAACCACTCTTTGTGTGTCCGCATTGGAGAAAAAAACAAGAACGTACTTTTAAAAATCACTTACAGTTTATAAGGTGATGCATTAATCTTCAAAATGACAGGAAATCAAGATGATTTTGTCTGTGGGGTTTAATTTATTAAAATTTAATTTGCTCACGTGCTTTGCTCCAAGAGCTCTGTGCTAGCAAACTAGCTATAATTAGATTAGCAGCCTGCTAAGCGCTGGTGACAGCCTGCGCCTCAGAGAGCATGTGCTGGATTCTGCATGAGCCTCTCCTCATTGGTTGCTAGCATTGCTGCTCGCCAGTTTGATAGGTTTCCACAGTACTCTTTATGCTGCATTGGAGACATAGATACAGAGATACTCTTCTGTGTTCTTGCATCGGGGGAGGTACTCAGCTGGTAACGGTAAAGGAGGAGGACACCGGGGAGAAGGTGTCTGTCTTTGTTGTAGTGTATTGGAGCCACTGGCTGTCGGCTGCCGGGGATCAGCGAAGAAGTTTCAGTTCATGGTAATTACTTTGAGGCTTTCTCTCGCAGGAAAAACAGGGCCATGCATGAAATGAAGCGTGTTCCTCATGTCATCTGTTTAATTCGATCTTGCTTTTGTTAATATCATGCATACTCCAGCGTTCCCGGTCGGTGGTACGCTGTCCTGGAGAGGGCTCGGCTGGTAAACAGATACCCTGTTCATGAAGGAATATTGTTTTTACCTGGATTCAAGAGTGTATGTAGTGGGGAATGATGCTTCTTGGTTCTCTTCTGTTTGGGAAAGTCTGATGTTGCATCAGTGTAGCTGTCTTTGGAGGTGTGTTTCAGTAGCCGGTTGACTTTGTTTGCATTGAGTCCAGACTGTCATGAATAATGAGCAATCAGGGAGAGTTCAGTACTTTAATTAGGACGGGGCAGCGATTCTCCCGGTGTCGACGCAGGGTCTTAGCAGAAGTAATGTGCTATTGTTTCTTCAAAGATGTGTGCAGCCTTCATTTTGGATGGTTTTCTTTGTTTCACCTTTTGTAGTTTTCATGAAGCCTTTTTAATATGGAGAATATTAGCATATCCCATTTTGCCAAAAATATACATAGGTGTGTAGTCAGCCGTGCCAAAGGGAGAATTTTTCACTCGGGGCTTTGTTTAACAGGGACATTGCTTTCGGAGTTGGAATGAAATTGCAGAAAGGTGGGGTTCTTACCACTTTGCCTAAGGTTTGACAACATTTAAAAATTCCTGTTAACAATTGCCTGGTTTTTTTTTCTGAATCAAACTGTAAATGATCTTAAGTTCTGTAATAAAGGTGGTCTGTTCTGGAGAAAAAAGATCTACATGGCCAAGGCTGAGCTGAAAGAAACCCAAACAAACGCATTGTGAGTTTTTGTTTCTCAGGGTACTTTGCCATAGAGTGGTTTCACACCAGGAGAACCCCCATGTTATCATTTAGTCCTCTACTTAAAAATTGATGTCCTTACTGTATCAGCTTGTGGAGACCACAGAAACTTGTGTATTGACTCACCAGTCACACGGCTGGCTGGCTGCCACCATGCGTCTCTGCTATCAGTGGAGAGCCCTGCTGATAGCTGAAGGCTGTCAGGAATTATTTCCCTGCTCCTGAAAAGCCAAACATTGCCATTTAACTATTTTGTTAAAATAACTGCTTTGATTTAAAGCTCTCATCTGGTTGAAGGGATTCCATATATTCTCTGGCAGAGGAAAACTTCAGCATGCTAACTGGGCTTCCCCCGCCATTCCCCGTTCCCCTCCCTAGTCTATCCCGAGGGGTAATAAATATCTAACGTCATATTTCTCTCAGGTAACAGTGTTAAGAAAAAGTAAAGAATATTGTGAACTAATTGTCCATTAGTGTCATAGGGCATCATCTAAAGTGACAAAGTTTGACAGTTCAGTGTAAGGCAGGGTCTCTAGAACTACGGGCGGGCTGCAACGGTTCTGTGTCAAGACACCACCTGTGATGGGTTGAATGTGGGGAGGGTCGCTCTCCTGAGAGCTCTTCCTTCCTGCCTGGACTCCCCTGACACTAGCCACGCCTGGTTCAGACTTGAGAAGGTTGCGTGGCAGTGCCAGAGAGCACAATTTGCTACAGTGCTCTTGCTCTCCTTCACACACCCCGGCCCCACTCCCCCTTTCAGCCGGAGGTTCTTCGCCTGACATGCGTTCCTGCTGCAGGTGTAGAAAATAGCCTACACCTGAGAGCCAGGCTTGGACCCTTGGGTGGGGAAGAATAATCGGATGCATTTCCATGACTGTCTCTCCCTGTCCTTTTCTCCATCTCCTGAAATACTTCCTAAATTGCCTTGGTCTTACAGAATTTCCAAGAAGTAAGCCGCCTTACGAGTAAATGATTGCTGTCCTTCTCCGTCAACACTGTGAACCTCCTTTTGTGAGCAGAGCTCCATTAGGCTGTGTGTCATAGGAAGCTATGGGAAATAGTTCTAAGTGACGCTGACAGTCCTCGGCTGAATCTTAAAAGACTTTGTGTGTCTAGAAGGAACTTAAAAATGTGATATAAATATAAATGTGCGTGGATATTGTGTAACGTACTAAGATATCCCAAAGCGCCTTTTAACATATACTAAAAGGGCATTTTTCAGATAGCACTAAATAAAATGTTATTTATCTTTCTGCAAAGTAACAGAATCTGTACTTTTATCCTCAGGTGAATTACAGCTCTTTTTTTTTTTAAACTATATCCAGGGCAAATCTGTATGTATTTCTGAGATAAAACAGTAAAAATAAATTTCTTAGACACCTGAATATTTTGTTCTCTCCCCTCCTTGTAATTCTGTGCCTCTTTCCTGATGAAAAAATGACATTCCTGACCAATCAAACATAGGTCCGTTAGCATGAACGAGAATATAAAATGTATAATTTTTTAAATTAAAACACGAAGTGATACTTTTTAACTTTTTCCCCTAGGAGCTCATAATCACAGCAGGAAAAATGGGAATGAGTTTAAAAAACAGAGTCTTTCTGTGTAGAATACGATGTGCCACAAAGCAGCTGGGCTGAGCACAGTCTGAAAAGAATTGTAGAAAAGAAGGAACGATGTGCACTGCATGCTCTTGGACGTAGGGTTGCAGTTTAATACCTAGGGGTGGCTTTCTGGCTGGATCTGGCTGGATTCGGGCATCTCTGATACCAAAAGAACTGAGGGACATCTGTCATTAACAATTGATTACCAACTCAGGATTGACCCTCCAAAATTTACCTGGGTTGGAAAACTATTTGAAGAGACATCGGGCCTCTCATCTAAGTGTATTTCTTTTCTTTCTTTATTTTTTATTTTTTTATTTTTTTGGTATTTGATTCTGTAGTTACCTGCACCTACCATGTGCTAGGGTCTGTGCTAAGCGTGAATGAGAGATAGATAGATACACAGCCCTTTCTGTAAGAAGTGGCCCTATGGAAGAGGAGAGAGACTGAAATGAATAGTAATACATAGCAATACGGGGTACAAGGAGAACAGAGGGGGCACCTGGGTGGCTCCGTCATTAAGTGTCTGCCTTCGGCTCAGGGCGTGATCCCAACGTCCTGGGATCAAGCCCCGCATTGGGCTCCCTGCTTTGCTGGGAAGCCTGCTTCTTCCTCTCCCACTCCCCCTGCTTGTGTCCCCTCTCTCGCTGGCTGTCTCTCTCTCTGTCAAATAAATAAATAAAATCTTTAAAAAAAACAAGAGAGAACAGAGGCATTTAGCTTGGCGATAGCAAGGAGGGGTGACCAGTTCCTTAGAAAGGGTGGGGACTTCACAGGCATAACCGTCTTGACTTTGTCGATATTTGTCAATATTCTTATTTAGCTAGGACCTGCACTGGGGAGATTAGAAAGGATTCAACCACGTGACTCAGCAGTGCAATGTCATCTGGGTTGGAGACACTAATTCTTGGCCCTGTATCCCATTCTCAAATAAAGTTAGGTCATTGCAAGTTGATTTCAGTTGTTTTTATATCAGTTTTCCCATAAATAAGATGGAAGCATTTATTTTAAAGTGTGGTAAAGATTGCTGTGAAAAGCATAGTTTTTGTCGTACTATCCAGATGTTTTCCACTGTTTTTTGCGATTTTTGCATTTAAAGTTCATTAAAGCTTTGTTCTTTTCTGAGCTCTTACATTACAGGTAAGTAGCCTTAGGAAGGCATATGTACTAATCTTGTCGTTAATGGATTTCACTACTTCTGCATTTAAGATTACTTTGTTTTTAGAGTACAAGGTGTGTCCTTTTAAAACATGGTTCCTTAGTTTAAGGAAGCTAAAAAAGAAAAGGAAGGCGTAAGGTGACCTTGTGATGTTCTTCTGGTTAAACTTCTGAGTTTTTTCAACCTAGACTATGAAACCTCCTGTGTGCTGTATATGTGAGTCATTTTTAAAGGAATAAACACTGATTTCTATGCATTATCCATGTGATTGCAATTTCAGAGAATAAGTTACAATGTTCACTTTGTTTTTAGTTTCTTGTTATCTGAGGCGAGCTTAAGTCACTGATAGAGTCAGTTTCTCCTGGAAAGTTTCCTTTTTCAAAACTTGAGACAGATTTTTTATTCTATTTATAGTGTAAGCGCTAGGTACTTAAGAAATCCCTGGAAGCAGAAACAACCTTTGCATGACTTTTCTCGTAGGTTAAATGGTCCTAACCAAAAATACAAGCTAGTTTTCCCCAAACAGCTTCTTTTCCATTTCCGAGTTTCCTAAAGCTGGTGCTCCGTAACGAAACATTTGTTCCTTGTCCATGACTCACCTACCTTTCACGCCAGCATCTCTTGACTTTTGCCTTTTCCCAGATCAGCTCTTTGCCAAGCAAATGACTCAGAGCTCAGGTTCCATGGGTACTGTCAGGTGTGGCTCCTCGGAAGCCGGCTCAGCTGACCTTGAGCAAGGTCTCCCCAGGAGCCAGGGAAGCCAGCCACGGTAATGAGAGCCACCGTGCAGCACAGTGGAGCCAGGTTTCGATCTTGCTCGCTGCTTTTTAAAAAAGAAGAGGAAGAGGAGGGCATTTGCTGGCAAAAGTAGCTGGGATTTTACTTGTTTTATTCTCTTTCTTCACAAAAATCACCCAGGCTCTGCAAGGATAGACATAGAGATAGTCTCCTCTCTAAAACAAAAGGCTCCTATCCTCAGAAAGTATCATTCTATTTTTGAGGGTTTAACACGTGTTTATTATGAAGTTCAAGAGGCCACTATTGATTGCGATTTAAATTGTTAAATTGCCAATTAAGTTATTTGGCATATTTAAAAATGCTATTTTCTGATCAAATGAACGAAATTCCGTAAGTCAACTGTGTGTGTCTAGATTTTGTTGTTAATTATTAATGGCTATTACAGTGTAGATCAGTTCATTGTCAATGTAGTCACTGCTTTTCTACAAAAAGCAGCAGAAGAGTTAAGCCCATAGTCTGTGGAAAGCTTGCCTTGGGAGTGCTGTGCTGGAGGCATCACGTGTCTCTGTAGTCTGCACACTCGCCCTGCAGAGAGGGTATTAGAATTTTCATTGTGTGGATGAGGATACAAGAATTGAAGAGGTTCAACCTGATAACAAAGGGCAACCGTGTGACAAGAGGCACTGGGTATAAACCCAATTCTATCCCAGGCTCTTCTTTCAGCCCTTTACCAGACTTTTCATACCAGTTGATTTCTCTATTGTGATGGGTTCATACATGGAATGGGAAAGATAGTTGAGGGTCATTGGACAGTGGGAAAGTAGAATGGGGAAGTCACAAGAAAATATGGATGTCTGGTGGAATGTTAGATCAACTCGTAGAAGCCATGGGCAGTCTTCAATTAATCAGAGAAGGGATGAGACCAAAAAGTCAAATAATGAGAGAAAGGGACCCATTAGAGAGAGAAAGATACCCACAGAGTGATTGCAGCTGTGATGGGTGAAAAGCTAGACTATCAAGACCTTACTCTTCTCCAACCTGCTGAGAGTCTGCTCCATCATTAGGTGTGAATTGAGAAAGCATTCATGCATCCTGACTACTCAGAGAAGTTCAGAGAGAGGGAGGCCATCAGGACCGTGTGATTAGAGAGCCTTGAAGTGTCATCTCTGCACCGGTCTCTCTCTTCCATAGCCTGGTGCTGTGGTCTGAATGTGTCCCCCACCCCGTTCATATGTTGCAATCCTAATGACCGTTGTGATGGTGTGAATTCATGGGGCCTTTGGGAGGTACGTAGATCACGGTGGTGGAGCCCTCATGATTGGATAGTACCTTGGTAAGAGAGGCTCCCGAGAGATTCCCTTGCCCTTTCTGCCATGTAAGGACAACAGTAAGAAGCCTGCAACCCAGAAGAGGGCCTTTACCAGAACCAGTCATGCTGGCACCTTGATCTTGGATTCCAGCCTCCAGAATTGTGAGAAAGAAATGTTTATTATCTCTAAGCCACCCAGTCTGTGGCATTTTGGTGTAGCAGCCCTAACAGACTGAGACACCTAGGGTGAAGTTGGTCTCTGCGCATGGCCTTTGGGTAGTGTTTAGACACACCTGCTCTTTATCTTCACAAAGCACTGGTCTGGCATGGTCTGGAACTTTGTCTCTTGCTCTTGCTTGAGTCTCGTGGGTCTAACTCTCTAAAGGGCACATTGAAAGCAGAGCTCAGCTCGGCATCCTCCTCAGACAAAGAGATACAGTTTTGAGCACGACAGTCAACAGAAGGAGCATCCTCTGGAAGGAAGCCCCACCGAGTAACTGCTGGCTCTTTACCATGCATCCCCAGGCAGCCATCAAGCCCTGCTGGCTTTTCCTCATGCATCATACGCTGGCGTCACCATCTCTACACCAGACTGACTTAGCCTTATTAGTAGAGCAGTCAGCCCGCCCCTGGTCTCTGCTGCCAGTCCATTTAGCAAGCAGAAAATTCTTTTACAAACACTGTTCATCTGGTTACCTCCTTGCTCCCAAACCCTGTTTTCTCCCAGTTACCTATCGATCAGATTTAAAGTCCAGAGCCCTGAAGTTAAAGCCACCTCTCAACCGGCCTCCCCACACTCTTTCAAAGTCAGCATCCGTCACTCTTCTTGTGTTTCCTACACACCTGGCTCATCAGGGTGTGTGTTCCTCTACTTGCCCGGAACTCCTTATCAGTTCCTCATCCTCAGAGTCCAGGACTTCCTTTGAGGCCCATTTCAAAAGTTACTTTTTCCTCTATTTAAAAATAAATTAGTAAATAAACTTTCTGAGCAAAATCCAGGAATTTCTACCATTCATTCATCCAACAAATTCATTCAAGAAATTTCTTCACAATTTAGTATATACCACATACCTTTATAGGTAGTCTTGGAATTATCTTTTGTTTTAAGCATCTATACGATTCTCAAATTATATGATAAGTTTATTTACAACTTGTCTCTTACTGTAAAGAACACGGACTCCCAGCAGTGGTGTAGGAGCGCCGGCGGGCATCCATCTGGTGCCTGCCCTGAGGGAGCATGGGCTGGGCTGAAAAAGACTTTCAAAGACTTAAAGACTTTCAGAAGCCCCGCAGTATCCGGACAGTTCCAGGGACTGATAAATTCCTGGAGAGGCACGAAGTTCTTTACCAACGCGGCTCACCCTTCATGAAAATAACGCTTTTGTTCAACAGCACGGAGTGGAAAGCTATCATCAGTTCTTATGTCTCCAGAGGAGAGTGACATCTAAGTAGACTTAAAGAAAACACAGTCAAGAGGAAAACACAGCTTCTCCTCTGGAAGGTAAACAGACCCACCGACAGCAAGAAACACAAGTAGATACTCGATCAGAATCCCACCCATACGTGAGGTCCAGTTCAGGTTTCCTCTGCTGTGTGAAGACCTCCTAAATCTTCGTTTATTCAGAATTGGCGTTACAAGTACTCCTAGGCCCTTGTGACAGTGTGTGTGTCATGAACTTTCCTCAGAGTCCGTGGAACCTACTTACCGTTATCTGATTTCTGTTACGGTAAGTTCCCCCTGCCTCTTGCTAGCGCATTATACGCAACTTGAGTGTAGGAATAACGTGTGTACCCTGTGTCTTTAGAATCCCGCACAGAATTGAGCAAACTATAGAGGATTAAGAGCAGTTTGTGGACTTTAATAGGGACTGAAAGGCTTTGTCTGCTCGTAAAGAGGAAAGTCACTGTAGGTTTCTCATCTGCCTTTTTATAAGCTCTGGTGGCAGCCTCTGCAGGTACAAGACATGGCAGCACCAGGGGTCAACAGGACCAGAGGCATCATTTCAGTGAAAGAGAAAGACACCATCTACTCGTGGGAAAAGGAAGGAGAAAATGAAGTCAGAAAAAAGGAAGAAAAAAAAAGGGAAATTTGAGTTATTTGTGGTGGGTTATAGTTGAACATTATGGTATAGAATTAGAAGAACTTGAACTTCAACTTTAAACTAGTCAACGCAGGGAGTAATCAAGGCTTTATCAAAAGCTCTTGTCTGGACTCCTCAACTGCATTTAAATATGGTTCTGTTTACAAAATTTAGTTTAGATGCAAGTCTGTTCTTTAGCTCAAATTCAGTGTTCCCTAGCGACTCACCCATTCAACATTCAGAAACTCAATTATTTGAGCCTGGCCCCAAGTTGAATAGTTGCTTTAATTTGCAATTTGGGGGAGGTCCCACCTCAAAAGGCACACATCAGTGCTGATGAAAAATAAAGAGTGAGCACAGCCATGCCTACTGTTCACACTCACCCCTGCTTTGCGTTCTGCCTGCGTGTTAATCCATTCATCTCTTCCATTAAAAAAAATTTGTATGTATGGGCAGAACAGAAGCCCTGGTTCCATGCAAGGAGAGTATGACTAATTCATGGGTAGCTCAGATCCATGACATATGAAAGATTACAGGACTACATCTTTGGTCTCTTCTCATAGATCATAGAATAATCTATGAATGCCAAGGGTCTGTTATTCTCTGTGTCCTCTGAAACCTCCAGGTACGTTTCTGGAAGGTGTGCTTGTGAGCAAGATCTTGCCGGCTGACCTTCTTCTTATATAGTGGGGGTACAGAGAAGACAGTGCAATGTATTGATGGGGTGCACTCCCCACTTTAGAGACGAACACACTGCTTTCAAGCATCATTTTAATGTCAGTTGATCTATAAATAGTGTCAGAGTTTCATATTTTAAGTGGTTTTGTAAGAGTCTCCTGCTTGTCTTCCATCCAGTTAGCAGTGGACTTGAAATCTCATTTTTTTAAAAACATGACTTTTCACTGAAGAGCTTAACACTTTTCATACCCTACCGCTCTCCATCTCCCAAGTAGAGGGGGCTGCAGAGCTATTCTCTTCACCTGTTAATGTGGATTACTTTCCAAAGAGGTTCCACTGAGGTGCCAGTGGGGTTTTTATACGTCATCGCGGAATCATGGTAAATCTCCCCACCCAGTAGTGTTAAATCCTAACCCCGGCACAAGGTGCTAGCTCCCATCCTGTGTTCCTAAGACCCCCTCTGCACTCCATCGTTCAGGGATGTCAGCGTGGGCAGCCCTGGTCAGACAGAGTCCGGATTGGTACGTGACTATCTTCCCCATTCCCACCGCCTTTTCTACCTCTGCCTCAGGCTCTGTCTCCCTGCTCCAAAACTGGCAGCAGACCACAAAACTAAGGGAAGAAGGCAGGGCTTCATTTTCTTTTATTCTCCGAGTTTCATTTGTAGTTCATTTCATGCTGTACTTTTAAGGAATCCCCCCTCCTCCCCCCCTTTTTTTTTATACCATTTAATCAACCAGGAGATCTTAGAAAGCTGATACCCTTATAGATTTAAGGTTTTGACCATGGACTTGTTGCAAACCAGAAAGATGCAGGCATTTGTTGAACTCGGGCCTGAGAAGGTTTTACATTAGAAGTGTTTAGAGAATGTAATAAACTTTCTTAGAATACACGTGGTATGTTGATTTATAAGGCATTTGAAGACCGTGTTTGTCTTCTCGCCCACCAACATGTATTTCTCCACTTTGAACCTGCCCCAGAACTTGTCCCTGTTATGTAATGTGCTGATTTCTGCTTTCATGTAGCTGATTAGTCCTTCCAGCGTTCCTTGATGCTGCCTGTTTGCAGGTGAGACTTTGCCCACTACCCTACTGTTTGTCCGCTGTGGACAGTGCTCACACCCTCATAACTGACTCTCCAGCCGTTCGGAGCTAGTCTTTCAGGAGGGCAGACCAAAGCAAATGGCCTCGTTTGGAGCCTTTGTAAACATCTGTTTTATTCTTAACATCCTTTGGTCACTAAGCACTTGATTAAGATATGCTAAAGTACAATTAGGAAAAGTCATGTGAATATGTGACTTTAAGTCTCTCATTAAGAAACAGAAAGTTAAGGAGCACCTGGGTGGCTCAGTCAGGTTAAGTGGCTGCCTTCGGCTCAGATCACGGTCCCGGGGTCCTGGGATCGAGCCCCGTGTCGGACTTCCTGCTCAGTGGAGAGCCTGCTTCTCCCTCTGTCTCTGCTGCCTGCCAGTGCCCCCTCCCCGCCGCCCAGCTTGTGCA
This sequence comes from Ailuropoda melanoleuca, assembly GCF_002007445.2. Taxonomy (NCBI): domain Eukaryota; kingdom Metazoa; phylum Chordata; class Mammalia; order Carnivora; family Ursidae; genus Ailuropoda; species Ailuropoda melanoleuca. The sequence continues at coordinate 32,725,396 of NC_048226.1, forward strand.
CTCTCTCCCTCCACCTCCTCTTTCTCTCTCTCTCTCTCTAACAAATAAATAAAATTTAAAAAAAAAAAAAAAAAAGAAACAAAGTTAAGAGATTACTTGAAGACATTTTATGCCATATCTGCAGCATTTGGGGGTTTCTCATTGTCTTTATTAATGACACTTGACGTCACACATTAATCTGTTTCAAAGCACTTTATGATTATTAGACTTTTGCATCCAATCGATCTCGTATTTTTAAGACTATGGAAATCTGGTTTTGAAGTGCTGTCTGAAACGTTCTTATATTTTAAAGTAAGAAGTACCCACATCATTTGGCACTTAGTCGTGTACATACGTAAGACCACTGTGAACTTCTTAGGATATTTTATAGAGAATGTTACCTCTGTTTTAAACTTGTGCATTATTGCTGTGATGTGTAAAATACTTTACAAACTGCCTTCTTTGATTTCCAGTCTTCCACTGGTCATCAATGGATGGTGATACTCTAAGAGTACATGTTCATACTGATATGTTTCCTGGGGAAGACAGTGCAATGTTTTTTGGGGTTTTTTGGGAGGGGGGATTTGTTTTGTTTTTTTTTTNCAATGGATGGTGATACTCTAAGAGTACATGTTCATACTGATATGTTTCCTGGGGAAGACAGTGCAATGTTTTTTGGGAGGGGGGATTTGTTTTTTTTTTTTTTTAAGATTTTATTTATTGATTTGACAGAGACAGAGAGAGCACAAGCAGGGGGAGTGGGAGAGGGAGAAGCAGACTCCCTGCTGAGCAGGGAGCCCAATGTGGGGCTTGATCCCAGGACCCTGGGATCATGACCTGAGCTGAAGGAAGGTGCTTAACNGTTTTTTGGGAGGGGGGATTTGTTTTGTTTTTTTTTTTAAGATTTTATTTATCGATTTGACAGAGACAGAGAGAGCACAAGCAGGGGGAGTGGGAGAGAGAGAAGCAGACTCCCTGCTGAGCAGGGAGCCCAATGTGGGGCTTGATCCCAGGACCCTGGGATCATGACCTGAGCTGAAGGAAGGTGCTTAACCGACTGAGCCACCCAGGCACCCCAAAGACAGTGCAATGTTGATGGACAAATAGCTCCATACTGTAGTAATTTACGTGACATGGCACAAGCAGAAGGTTGTGAAGCGGTGTTTGGCTTAGCATTCACTGGGCCTTTTGCAGGAACCCATGAGGGTGGAAAAGCCTTTATGTGCACCAGTCATCTCCCTTAATTCTCGTAACAGGTAGTTGTTGGAAGAAAGCAGATAATTAAGAGGCAAGATACAAGCCTGTGTTCGTCGGCCTGCAGGTGCAGCCTTCTCATACACCTTGCTAAAGTGTGTCGAGAGTGATGGCCTAGGTGCCAGATGTTTCTCAGACTTTGGAGCGAAAATGTTTTCTTCCTATTTAGAAACCATATTCTTTGGGCAGATTAGATTTACAAAAGGATTCTCTGAACCAAAAAACTTGCAGTAGATGCCGACAAGAGTTCCACGTCAGGCTTTATTAAATAGTGGCCTCAAAGAGACCCATGTTTTCCATCACTTCCCTCCTNAAAAGCCTTTATGTGCACCAGTCATCTCCCTTAATTCTCGTAACAGGTAGTTGTTGGAAGAAAGCAGATAATTAAGAGGCAAGATACAAGCCTGTGTTCGTCGGCCTGCAGGTGCAGCCTTCTCATACACCTTGCTAAAGTGTGTCGAGAGTGATGGCCTAGGTGCCAGATGTTTCTCAGACTTTGGAGCGAAAATGTTTTCTTCCTATTTAGAAACCATATTCTTTGGGCAGATTAGATTTACAAAAGGATTCTCTGAACCAAAAAACTTGCAGTAGATGCCGACAAGAGTTCCACGTCAGGCTTTATTAAATAGTGGCCTCAAAAGAGACCCATGTTTTCCATCACTTCCCTCCTCATTGGGGGCAGGGGAGGGGGTTGGGGACTTGGATGGGTCACCTGGCCATCTGGGACTCAGGTCATTGGACTTTGCTGCCAGCTCTGATTTGAAGCTGGCAATTTGCTTTTTTTTCCCCCAAAGACTTACACATTTTATAAAGCACTCTCACCTCCACAGCCTTGAGGGGTGGGGGGTGCAGTCAGCTCAGCTTTATGGACGAGGCAGCAGAAGCATAGGAGAAAAGTGACTCCTCAGAGTAGCCTGGCTCATCACTGAAGACCAGCATATAAACCCATCTGTCTCCGTCCACATCACAACTCTGGAACAAAACCTGTACCTCTCATTGGTAGAACGAATGGACGGAACTTCGTCAGTGGTTTCCGGCACTGTTCCCTGGAGTACAGAGGTTTCCAGGCTGACGGGGCACTGAGATTTGAGGCTCTGCTTCTGCCAAAATCACTGTGTGTCTATGTGTTTTACACACTGATGTACATAACCTTTACTTTAGAGACAACTTCTGTAGCTAAAAAAATGCTTTGAAGACTAGTGAATGTCAAGATTCTTATTACATCCTAAGCTCTACCCTTTAGTGCCCAGTGTCAACTTAAAAATCAATGAAATTAATATAAACATGAGTAAGTTGTCAGTGGGCAAATAGGAGTTGGCTCACCAAGTTAATTTGCAGCTTTCCAAAGATGTTTCTGTTGGGTAAGGCGAAAAGAGCTCCCCAGAAATAAGACTCCCTCATAGCTAGCTCAATACCAGATACCCCCTTGAAGCCCTAGTCCTGCCTTCTCTGAAGGTTTGCTGCTCTCCTTGCCTAATCATGTCTACCTGCATACTCCACAGGGCACAGGCTGCTTGCTCCCTGCTCACCACCATTCAGTGACTCCCATCAGTTACAAGGTCAAGTTTATGGCCCTTCACTTCAGATAAAAGATTCCCCATGATAGTCTGTTTCCCTCTTCTTCTTTGTCTGTCTCCCCCCACCCCGCTCCCACCACAGTTTCCCTGTAGGATGGTGAAAGGATCCACAGTGTCTGTGAATACCAGGTTCTCAATGCCCTTGGGCTTGGGTTTAAACTGTTCCTGTCCTGGCACTCAGTTTCAGGAATCTGCTTACACGCATTTCTTCCAGAATGGCTTCATTACCCTTGGTTCTGTGATTTACCCCCACCTGCTCCCCTCAGGTGGTTTCATGGTCTCTCCTACGCTTTCATCTCTGCACTGAGATCCATTCTTTCAGTTCCGTTGGTATCTCTTTTTCTCTCTAGTTTGATCTCTTGGGCGCCTGGGTGGCTCAGTCAGTTAAGCATCTGCCTTCGGCTCAGGTCATGATCCCAGGTGCCGGGATCAAACCCTGCATCGGGATCGAGCCCCGCATCGGGCTCCCTGCTTAGTGGGGGGCCTGCTTCTCCCTCTCCCTCTGCTGCTCCCCCTGCTTCTGTGCTCTTTCGACCTCTCTCTGTTAAATAAATAAAATCTTAAAAAAAAAAATCTGATCTCCCCAATGACAGAGCATAGACATCAGTCATTTTTGTATCCCTCATGGTTAGAATAACACCTGGCTCATGGGAGGGGCCCAATAAATGTTTGCTAAGGTGAAATTAAATGAAAAAATAAATTTTATTATAGTATATATTTTAAGCAATGCGCAGAATATCAAAAATTTACTTATTTTATACCTGTGATAGTATGTGAGGATTATAGATAATTTCATAGTTAATTTTAAAGGATGATCACCTTTTGGTTTTTCCATTAAATCTCATTTTACTATGTGTATACATATATTCAGTGAGTTTGTATATAACTGTGAACTTCCCCACTTCACCCAGTCACTCCATAGCTGTCTCTCCTGTTTTACTGACTTGATAAATTCCCAGTTCCATCAAGGCCCAAATGTTTTCAACATATCTAGTTTAGAATTCCTATAATAAAATGACATTTCAGGAGAGAATTCTCCATATTTTGTAGTTAAATTGTGAATTCAATGAAACCTTCCTTTTTCTTTCCATAATCCATAGTCTGTATCCTCTTCATTTTTGGAAGAGATTTGAGTAGAGGGATTGTATATGCTTCTTTTTATGGGTTGCCATGAACACTTAGTTTAATAAACCACATTATATTTTCCGCATTTTCCAAACTTCAGATAGGTTTCTGATTGTCACTTGATTGCCTGCACTAGAATTTGTGTGAAAGTTCCAAGAACATCAAAACCTGCTTTCGAGTTATGCCTTCTGCTTGGCTCAGCCCCATCCCGAATGTGAGGAGGATGGACAAGAGTTATGACCACGTTCCAAGGGGAAGTGATATTTTATCTGAAAACCATCAAGGACAGATTTTTCTGCTTTTCATGCTTCCTTTTTGATCAGAGGGTTTACAAGATGAAACCCATGCACCTCAACTTGCTGCCTTGTAAATTTGACCCCTTGTAAATCTGCAACATTTTTCCTTGTTACAACAGTTTTATATTCCTATGTACATAAATACTGCCTTTGACAGGATCGGAGCTAGCTCCATGAATATTCCTTTAGCAGTGGTGGAAACTCTGCAATAAAGCATTGAAGTTTTAGGATGACAATCAAACGGTCCAACAAAGGGCAGGGAGAAGCTAAAATAAAACCTTCACAGATGAGTGGTTTTATTTCACATCAACTCTGTGGTCTTAATACTGTCTATCAATTGATGCCTTTGTGCATCGTCCCCGTGAATCAGTGAACTTTAGTGTACAGGGCTCATAAAGTATTTTGTCACTTGAAGGTCATCTGTGGCTAAGCTGTAATCTCTACAGTTCTGAGAACATTCCAGATCTCTGTCAACCACATCATTTTCACTGGGGATCTGTTTCGATGTTTACTGCTTGTGTTTTGACTGCTGCTTCCCTCAGTGTAGTGCTTAAAATGTGGTGCCTTAAATTCACAGTAATTTAATTTCATGGTTTGAGCTATTTGTGGGTGCCTTAGCTTTACGAGTTCTGCTTTCCATGAAAAAATATAATAGAATCTGAGCCCAAAGCCATTACCTCTATTACCCAACGTACATTTCTTTCCCTGGTCTTTTTTTTTTTTTTTTTTTTTTCTGATTAGCACAGTTTACTTTGCGGTTATTCTGTTTGGTGTGATAAATGGATTATGGCCAAAGTAAAGACGAAAATAATTATGACAATTTAAAAACACAATCTCTGGGCATGAGGAAGCCATAAACATCCTAACATTGTAATGATTTGATACAGAGAATTTGAGAAATAGATATAATATGGGTGCATTGATAAGTTTTACTTCTAAGCTAGTTATTCATGGTAAAAGTTCACATAGTCTTTATTTTTAAATCAGGTAATCATCTTTTTGAAGAAAGTGTTTCATAGAAGTAAAACACCACCAGAATTAATTTTTACTTTAAAAACATATTTTTGCCATGATGGCATCTTCTAGAAAATTTTATTCATTGTACATCTGAAGTACGATTTCTGTACTTCTCTCCAGATGCGTCATTCGTTAGCAAGATTCGGGAGCAGAACTTCAGTTAATTAGTTTTCTTCAAAATAAAGGCTAAGGTGTCTGAATACTCTTTTGGAGGGTTCCTTTGAGAACCTCGGTGTTTTTATCTCATCATTTATAAGGGTTGACCTGAGGTTTTTTCCACAAGGCCTCTTGAAGGACACTGCCTCGTTTTTAGTAGTAACGATGTTAATCCACAGTAGTAATGTAGCAGAGGACATTTCTGGGATGCTTGCTGTGCTCTTTGCCCTCTTTTAAGCATTTCTCTGGATTTTTCTCACTTTGTCTTCACAACATCCCCTTGGTCCAGATGAGGAAGCTAAAGCACGCAAGTTCCAACCTTGTGAGATGACTTTCTGCTAGGGATCCGCTGTGCCTTGCAGGTGTGGTCCGGCTGTGCCTTGCAGGTGTGGTCTAGCTGTGCCTTACAGGTGTGGTCCAGCTGTGCGTTAAGGGTGTGGTCCAGCTGTGCCTTACAAGTGTGGCAACTGTGCCTTGCAGGTGTGGTCCAGCTGTGCCTTGCAGGTGGGGCCTTGCCTTCACCAATATACAATCTCCATAATGGGCCAGAAGTTAAGGCCACTCCAGAAGGTGCGCAATGTAAGAGAAAAGAGAAGGGCATTTTCATGTCCACCTCTCCAGTCAGAGTTCTATTTGAAGCCACACAGAATGGAAACATTTCCTTTAAAAAAAAAAAAANCGGCTGTGCCTTGCAGGTGTGGTCTAGCTGTGCCTTACAGGTGTGGTCCAGCTGTGCGTTAAGGGTGTGGTCCAGCTGTGCCTTACAAGTGTGGTCCAACTGTGCCTTGCAGGTGTGGTCCAGCTGTGCCTTGCAGGTGGGGCCTTGCCTTCACCAATATACAATCTCCATAATGGGCCAGAAGTTAAGGCCACTCCAGAAGGTGCGCAATGTAAGAGAAAAGAGAAGGGCATTTTCATGTCCACCTCTCCAGTCAGAGTTCTATTTGAAGCCACACAGAATGGAAACATTTCCTTTAAAAAAAAAAAAATTCTCTAATGAAGACGCCCCGGTTTAGGGATTTGTGACTGCTCATTTCTGGGTCATGGAGCATCTGCTGCACTTCTTGTTTCCAGTTGGGACGTAAGCCTCTGTCTTTATGGAAACCATGCTTTCTGCCTGATCCTTCTATGATCGCTAGGTCATTTGTCCCAACTTCGCTGTCCAGCTGTGTTCACGAAGCCCCTGCTGGACAGCAGCCACCTACCGTGCTTCCTCTACATGGAGGGTGTTGTGTATGTCTAGCTTTCTGGCTTAGCCCCTCCTCCATCAGGATTCCACATCAGACTTTTATAACCAGGTGTGCTGTCACCCACAGCATGAATTAAAGTGAAATCTGTGGGGGAATTTATCACCACCATGCCTCCCTCAGAGCACATGCCTGATGGTCGTTGGCACATTGAAGAGTCGAGAAAAACATAAAGTTTAGGTAACTTACACACATCAGTGCCATGTGCGTTCTCATAAAAATCAGTACGCTAGCAAAAATCATAATTGACGGTGATCCTGAAAACCCCAAATGCAGATCTCCCTTCTCCCCATGTGGTCGATGGGTTATAGGGAATGTGTGAACTGATCTCTTGTTGGCAGAGCAGCCTGTAACCATGGAAACGTGCTTACTAGTTTCTAAACCCTTCTGGCTAGTTCCAGGCACATTAAGTCTATACTAGTACTGAAAAAATCAATCTAAGATTCATGGATCTGGCTTTTGAATATGTATAATTATTGGAAGAAGAGCATTCATTTCAAATTACAAATAGACTCTGCTCATCTGAAAAGTAGTACATTTGCTATTATTAATAATAATACTTCGTATAAACATAGTAACCACTGCTAGTAGACTGGGGTTCTCTTGCCACTAACTAAGCCTTTTTTTTCCCCATACATAGTTTTGGGCTTGGCATTGCAGTCATCTGGAAGAACATAATTTTATTTAGTCATACTTGGCTGTTTATGTACTATTTTTGTCTTCTAAACCTCAACTTCCTTATGGAGACATGCTGTATTTACCAAGCCTACTGTCCCTGCACAGACAGGATGAGTAACTGTTCACTTTTCCCCCTTAACAGTAGGTTTTGGTTGCAGTGTCTATATTCCTGTTAATTTCTTAGTTTAAAAGTGGGAATAGCTTCTAAAGGAATGTACAGAAATATCCAAGGTTGGGGCACCTGGGTGGCACAGCGGTTAAGCGTCTGCCTTCAGCTCAGGGCGTGATCCCGGCGTTATGGGATCGAGCCCCACATCAGGCTCCTCCGCTATGAGCCTGCTTCTTCCTCTCCCACTCCCCCTGCTTGTGTTCCCTCTCTCGCTGGCTGTCTCTATCTCTGTCGAATAAATAAAAATTTAAAAAAATCTTAAAAAAAAAAGAAATATCCAAGGTGATATAGTAATTAATCACGATATATTAAATATTTAAATGTAGTTTTTAAAAATGAATACTTAATTTAAAAAATTGAACACGAGTCATTTTCAGTATTTAAATCTATTTTGTAAACTCTGAGGGAAGTAAGTTTGCTTATTCATTATGGTTGTTAAGTTCTTGTTTGTAATTCAGGTCCAATCCTCTGGTCTCCCTGGGCATATTTAGTGCTCCCATGTACCACATTAATTTGCAGATATTTCCATACATGTTGGTAAGATGTTTAAATGGATATAAATGTGAATGCTGTACATACACACACACACATGTATCCAACCATACTATCATTTGCCTTCAGAGTAGATCTTCCCTACTTATGTATTTTTGTGATCTTTCTTAAAATTTCTTTTTATTTATTTATTTATTTATTTATTTTTAAAGATTTTTTAAATTTTTTAAAATTTATTTATTTTTTTTAAAGTTCCATGATTTATTACTTGCGTATAACACCCAGTGCACCATGCAATACGTGCCCTCCTTAATTCCCATCACCAGCCTATCCCATTTCCCACTATGCCTCTGAAGCCCTCAGTTTGTTTCCCAGAGTCCATAGTCTCTCATGGTTCCTTCCCCCTTCTGTTTACCCCCACTTTCTTCTTCCCTTTATTCTCCTACCGATCTTCCTACTTCTTATGTTCCATAAATGAGTGAAACCATATGATGATTGCCTTTTCTCTGCTTGACTTATTTCGCTTAGCATTACCTCCTCCAGTCCCATCCATGTTGCAGCAAATGTTGAGAAATCGTTCTTTTTGATGGCTGAGTAATATTCCATTGTATATATGGACCACAGCTTCTTAATCCAGTCATCTGTTGAAGGGCATCTCGGCTCCTTCCATGATTTGGCTATTGTGGACAATGCAGCTATGAACATTGGGGTGCATATGGCCCTTCTCTTTACTACGTCTGTATCTTTGGGGTAAACACCCAGTAGTGCAATGGCTGGGTCATAGGGTAGTTCAATTTTTAACTTTTTAAGGGACCTCCACACTGTTTTCCAGAGTGGCTGTACCAACTTGCATTCCCACCAACAATGTAGGAGGGATCCCCTTTCTCCACATCCTCTCCAACAATTGTTGTTTCTTGCCTTGTCTATCTTTGCCATTCTAACTGGCGTAAGGTGGTATCTCAGTGTGGTTTTGATTTGAATTTCCCTGATGGCTAATGATTTTGAACATTTTTTCATGTGTCTGTTAGCCATTTGTATGTCTTCATTGGAAAAGTGTCTGTTCATATCTTCTGTCCATTTTATTTTTTTTTAAAGATTTTATTTATTTATTTGACAGAGATAGAGACAGCCAGCGAGAGACGGAACACAAGCAGGGGGAGTGGGAGAGGAAGAAGCAGGCTCATAGCGGAAGAGCCTGATGTGGGGCTCAATCCCACAATGCCGGGATCATGCCCTGAGCGGAAGGGCAGAAGCTTAACCGCTCTGCCACCCAGGCGCCCCCTTCTGCCCATTTTAAGATTTTATTTATTTGAGAGAGAGAGTGAGAAAGAACTGGAGCAAGGGGGGGAGGGGCAAAGGGAGAAGCAGGCTCTGAGCAGGGAGCCCAGACATGGGGCTCGATGCAGGGACTCAAGGATCATGACCCTAGCTGAAAGCAGATGCCCAACCGACTGAGCCACCCAGTGCCCCTATGATCTTTCTTACTACATGTTTTCTTTTCTCCCATGCAGCCTATGGCCTTACATGTAGGTGTGCCTAATGAAGGCTGTGTGTTTTATGTGCTTCATTTTCATTTTTGAAAAATTTTGGTGATTTCTCTCCATCTCTTCATTTTCTTTCCCAATACCCAATTGCTAAACATTCAAAAATATCACCCTTTTGTTTTGCTGGCCTAGTCACAGTCTGTGATTTTGTCCATGCCTTTGCTTCTCTGGAGTGCTCTGTCAATACCGTCTGCTGAACTTGGGAAGCCTGGCTGGTTCAGTGGGTTAAGCATCTGCCTTTGGCTCAGGTCACAATCCCAAGGTCATGGGATTGAGTCCTGCCTCAGGCTCCTTGTTCAGCAGGGAGCCTGCTTCTCTCTCTTCCTGCTGGTCCTGCTGCTTGTGCTCTCTCTCTCTCTCACAAATAAATAAATAAGATCTTAAAAAAAAAAAAAATACTGTCCTCTAAAAATTTTTCCTGGCCCCTAATCCCTGATCCTTGTTTGTCCCTTTCTTTTCTCTTATATGGTCGATTCAAGGAAATCTTTTGGAGGTCAAGGATTAGAAATTCTGTGCTTCTAGTTCTCTGTATTATCCAGCACATAGGCATTCACAAACTATAAATACTGAAATGCCACTTCCTAAATTTCATTGGGCTCTTCCTCCTATACTTTGAAAAAAAACAATCATTAATGCAATTTTGGGTACTTGAAGTTATTCCGATAAGGTGCATTCTGAAGGTGGGTGAGTTCCTTCAGAAAGCAGCAAGCAAGGGGCTATATTTTGGTCCCATTCTCAATTGAATACATTTCACAAATGGTATCAGCCTGCTAGCACTGCTAACCCAAAGTCTCGAAGCCTAAGTGGCTTCAACAACAGGAGGGTGTTGCCTCTCTGTCCTGGAAACAGGGAAGTCTGAATCAAGGTGTCCAGGCTTCATTCCTTGTCCCCTGCCTCTCCCTGACGGCCTGGTGTCTGCATCTTTGGCAATTTCTGGCGGCAGTCTTCAGTATTCTTTGGCTTGTAGAAGCATCCCTGATCTCTGCCTATATTTTCACACGGTATTCCCCCAGTGTGTGTGTCTGTGTCCAATTTCCCCTTGCCATAAGGACACCAGTCATATTGCATTAGGGCCCACCCTCCTCCAGTATCACCTCTTCACTAATTACATCTGCACAACTTTATTTCCAAGTAAGGTCACATTTTTTGTTACTGAGAAATAGGAGGGACTTCAACGTATGAATTTTAGAGGGACACAATTCAACCCATAACTTTTATCATTATGGTAAAACTCGCTTTATATCTAAGTCTGTTCAGTGATTTACAACAAGTAGGTCTTGTGTTTGGATCGCAGTACAAACCAAACACAGGGCAGGTGCTTTTAACCAACGAAGTCTTGAGCATTTATGCCTTGGCCACCTCCACTAGGCACTCTGATTGTCACGTACTTGGAAGGTCCATTTATGCCTAATCATACTAGCTTAGCCTCATGTGAACAATAAATTCATTATGTCTAAATGTGTACCAGCAGTTGTCACTTCCAAATGACAGTGAAATCTCTTAACATCTTTGTCACCTTTTCATCTAATGATAATTTCACATTCACCCAAAAATAACCATGACCAGATGACTATTTCGTAAGAATAAACCACAGTATTTTATTAAGCAGAGCTATATTGATTTTTTATCTAGATAAACTGACTTCTTCCAAAATCTAATATTTTTTCTGTTTCAAGAATTAATTTCTTGATGGTGTTCTCTGACAATGTAATTTAATCATGGTGGATTTAAGACACCAGCCAATAAGAGCGCCAAGGTCTAAGTGGCAGATGGCATCTAGGGTTCACCATCATTTGTCCCTCTTGAAGCTACAGGTCTGTGACCTCCAGCCATGAGGCAGTAGAAACTGTCAGTTGGGAGTCCCAGGGCACAGGCTTTTCAAGCCCAAAGGGAGACATTGAAGCAGTAGCTGGAGCTATACCTTTTGCCAGCCCGTATTCATTCTATTTAAATGATGCTCGGGACCTACATCTAAAACTTGAAAGGAAAGGAAATCTTCAGTATTAATGCTGCTTTTAGTTATTTTCTGGACCAGCACTTCTTACTTTTCCTTTCAATTCAATGATGCTAACTTATTCACCAACACTTTCCAAGAATGTGTTTACGTGAGAGCAGAGCCAGGATGTTAAGAGACCCAGATTGCAAGTAACATTGCCACTCTTCAGTGGCATTCAGAGTGAGTCACCCTGCCTCGGTTGCGGAAGGAGGAGCACTGATTGACAGAACTTGGAGAAGACAACATGGAGCAACAAATGGATATTCCCCAAAATCACTTTACTTCCGTTTTAGAGCTCAAAATTGGGAAATTATCTATTCACAGTGTACCAATTTCTTATTGTGTAATTTGATTTTCATGCTAGAGGCTTACTGTTGTTTATATAATTTAATCTCCAATAAAAGACATCATTCTCATGCCTGACTCTCCGTTCAGATTATATCTAAGTCAGCTGTTCAACAGTATTTTTTTTTTAAATGTAGCAAGCTACTTTAAACCAGAATCCATGGGTTCTAATTATGTAAAGGATTTATTTGGGCAAGTATTAGTATAAAACTAATTACATCTGTTGCATAAATGAGTTGATTTCTGCCAAGGTCGTCACAATATATATCTCAGCCCCGAGTGGGGTTCACATCTTAGCTGCACAGGAGCCCACTGCCTTCTCGCACCTATGACTCCTCACACCTTAGCTATGCCATTACCCAGGATGTTCATTGGTCACTCAGGCTAGAAACCTCAAAACCATTACAGAGATTCAAGAGAACCTCTTATCACTACATGATCAGACTTGTGCTTTAGAAAATCCATCATCATCTTCCCATGTGCAGTATTATGTAGTGTGGTGCTTAGTACAAAAAGACCTATTGAATGAAGCAACTCTTCAAGGCAGTAAAAGGGTTGAATATGCGTGTAAGGTCTTAAACCTTAATTTTAAAAATTTGTTGTTATTTTGTTGAAAGCAAGTTTCAGTTCTCAAAATTAAACAAACTTTGTAAGGGAACACAGAGAGAGGTTTATACAGCTGACCCAGTTAATGCAATATGTAGAGTAAGACATGTATAAGCACCCGTGACCCGTATCAGTCTTGATAATAAACTGCACAGGTGCAGTACCCCCATGTTCCCATCATTTTCACTACTTTGACTCCTTCCAGGAGTCATAAAGGTACAAAAGTGAGTCATATAATAGTTTTATTTTCCCAGCACATTCTGTCTCCTTACTTGGCACTTACCAGCCTTTCCTTGAAGCTCCCCTAGTGCTCTGTTCATAATTCTAGTAGACTGCGTATCACACTGCAGTGTAGTCATCTGGTTGCGTTGGCCGCTGGAGCACACTTTGTCAGAGCTGGAACCATGTCATTCTGTGACTCGCGCTCATCACCGTGCACCGGGCTCCTTCCTCAGCCTGCTCAATACGTATTTGCAAAATGAACGAAGAAAGGATGAAGACAGGGCTGTTTTGACCCTACAGCCAGCTCTTCAACCTTTGCTTCTCTGCAGACCTCGATTTCATGCTTTGATTTTCCCAAGGCGAGTCTCTCAAGGTTTACCTGTCAACGTAAGAATCACAACTGATTGGCTAAGATGTTTCCTGGAAGTGTAATACAGAATCAGGTGGTTTAGATAGGGACAGTGTGGTTCCACCTCTTCTTCTCCAAGAATGGCAGCAAAATCTTTGCGATCTCATAAGCGTGCCGCGAATGTTAAGGAAGTCTAAGAAGGAAGATTGAAGAACACGGGAGAGCCGGCTGGGTCCTCGGACAGAGTAGAAAAAACTCTGTTGATACTACAAATAAAAAGGAAATGTAAACATATCCTTGTATATAAGGACCATTTTCTTCCTTACTCTCTTTGCACCTTGAAGGGGGAAGACCACAGGGCAGACTGAGACTAGATTAAAAGACTGCAGACTTTTTATAATGTAAAATTGATTCTCATTGTTAAAAGTCAACCTGCAGTAACTAGTTTGCAGCCTTCTGAGCTGTAATGTAGTATTTAATTGCTTTTGGAATAATTACTCTCCACAGTTTTTCTACTGATATTCTTTATTTTTATATTATCATTGCATATTTTCAAAAATTCACATTTGTTTGCCTTTAAATATTTGAAATTATGCATATTTTTATATGCAAATACAACTAATCAGAATAAAAGCACATTGTATGAAGTTATATTCCAAAAAGTTTCTCAGATGATATGGCTCAGAGATTTCTTAAAGGATAGAAGAACACTTTATTAATGGAGAAAACCGAAGTCTGTCTTCTCCCGGGAGTATAGGTTGCATTTTAACTGAGTAATTGTCCATCAGCCCCTTCATATTATTGACATTTATGAGGCAGTGGATTTCTACACTAGCAGCTCTTTACAGAAAAAGAAGTCTCTTCTTGCCTTTCCTGAGAGAAGAGAGCTTCCTCAGAGGGGTAACGATCGACTCTGCAGCCCGAGAGCTGTAACCAGCAGTGGGACTAGGTGCTCTGGGACTTCCTTGTCTTTTCAAAGGGGGAGGGCATAGTTTCAAAGACTTTTGCCATTCTCTTAAAATTGCTTTAGGCTCCATGTTGTCTAAGCTTGAAGAACAAATTCTAGAGCTGGAAACACCTGGGTTTCATTATAGCTCTGCCACCTCATGGGAGGGGGGGTGATCTTGGCAAGCTAGTAAACTTCTAGAAGCGTCTGTTTCCTTGTGTCGTATGCCTGAAATGACAGCTTTGATATAAAGTACTTAGTATATAGTGTTATTTTGGTATTATTTTGATTGTCCAGTTTTCATTGCATTAAAAAGGATGGTTGAATTCATTTCTTCAGTTTTCAGGTGTCATTTCAACTCTGAATGTGTATGCAAAGCTGGGGGACTTGGTTGTTGCCCCCGCATAAAGAAATAGGAAATAGATAGAGGCCATGGAGTTAGAACAAAATGTCTAGTGATTTTACATTCTGCCGAATCACTTCTCTTTCCTTTACTTGGTTCTAATCTACACGAACTTCAGTCACACAGTTTAGTTAACAAAACCAGCTGCCCAATATCGCAGTCCTGATTTCAGTTACCCCAGTATATTTCAGTTACCCCAGTATATTTCAGTTACCCAGTATATTAACTGTCATTGCATGAAGTGGAGACATCATAGCCATCTATACAGTCCACAAATCACTACGTAAGTAGCAGGTACTCATCATGACGAATGAGCAGTCATGTCACTTCTTTCACAGTCTGTCAGTGATGGGTCACTGCCCATCTCGTGTCCAGTTCACCTAGAGACGGGTGTATAGTTGTGTCACCCCCTTGCCTCCCAGTAATAACTCCCGACATTTTATAAAAATGTGTACTTAAAAAGGGAATTGGCCAACCAAGATGGAAGTACTGCAGAGCAATGAGATTGGAATCGAACGGAAACAGAAGAGGCTCCCTGGGGAATGTTGACCCTGTGTCATTCGAGAGACTCCAGATACACGGTAGGAGTTGAGTGAAGGATGTTTATCGCATCGGTGAGGAAGGCAGTTGTGTCCAAAAGGATAGGATGTTCCAGAGGAAGTGACGCCGTCAAAGACTTCATGTTAAAGGGGTTTTCGGGGATACTCACTGAAAGTATAAAGGATTAAATGTTAGAAGAGGAGTGTGACAGTTCAGCCAGACATAGAAAAGATGCTTGCCTCTTTCCTTAGGGTGAGATGGAGAAGACACGCATTGATCATTTAAACTACTCTTGCTGAGTTCTCACAAGAAATTAAAAATTCTCGGTGTGTATATAGTGTTTTAAACTGTAGTGTTCTTTTCACTATGCATTTATAATCAACAGTAAGAGAGTTTTAAGGTAAGATTTTATTTAATTATTTGCTAGAGAGAGAGTATGCGCGAAAGAGAGAGCAAGAGAGAGTACAAGCAGGGGGAGCAGCAGGCAGAGGGAGAAGCAGGCTCCCCGCTGAGCAGTGAGCCCGATGTGGGACTCCATCCCAGGACCCTGGGATCATGACCGGGGCCGAAGGCAGCTGCTTAACTCACTGAACCACCCAGGTGTCCCAGAGTTTTAAGGTTTTGACAAGAAATTTTAAAGGCCACAGAACCTTCATAATTTTTGCCATGGATTCTAAGTACCTATTGCATGGTTTCAGCTTATATGGCTCTTATCCTCGGCATCACCTGGCAAAGCGAGGCCCATCTGTAGGGAAAAACAGTCAAAACAAATCCTGTTGCCATTTGTTTTCTATTCCTGAAAAATTAGTTCACACATCCTCTTTAATATTGTCATTATTTTCCTTTTAAAAGGAAAATGCTTCCTTCTCCTTTTATTTATAGCCTTTTAAAGGCAGTTCATTTAGTAACAGATGCCATATTGATCATACAACTTCTCTGACTTTCACATATTTGCTATTTTTAATTTCCAGAAAGTCCAGGAATTACATATTTAAAGACTCCTATTTTTGTGGTGCTTTTAAGTGAAATATTTTTGCACTGTGAAAGTTAATTGTTTCTTTGTTTTCATCGTAAAAGAAGGTCCTGCTGGTAAGTTTCATAGGCAAACAGCCTGACCACTGCATTATACATAGCGAGTTGTAGTGACAGTTCTTTAGTGATTACTAGATTTACCATTCATATCTGCAGTCTCTTGAGGGGTGAGAAATGTAATTTTGTTTGCTAACTAAGTCAACAAGCTGAGGGGATTCATTGTGTATCTCATAATATGCATGCAGACTGTTTAGATTTTAAGATCTCTAAAATAATTAAAACGGTCTTGTATCATTCAACCTTATAATAATTACCTATAATTTAAAACCGCTGAATTAGTTGGTTTTGAAAGATGTTAGTATAATGAATAATAATAAGGGCCCCTGGGTTATCTTGAACAACGTCTTGTGCTCTGGTGTGTGGAAGAGAAAGGAACCTTGATTACAGTTTTGGAGAGTGTCCCCAGTGCCACCAGCATGCCTGCGACCCCTGCCGTCTCCCTGAGGGGCCTCACGCTGACAGCGTGCTTGGTCACATACAGTAATGAAAAGCCTTGTACGGGGAATGTTTGTGCTTTCAGAGATTGGTTTAATCATGTTCAGGGAGTGAAGCTGATTTAAACAGAGCTCAGAGTAATTCTGATAGTGGAAAAATTGACTTTCTGTGCTGCTTTTCCCGTTCTTTCTAAAGTAACCTCTTTAGCACTCATGCAGCAAGGAAACCAATTGCTTTTGTCCTTTTCCAGATCTGCCCCCATTATATACAGGAATCAGCATATAGTTTTTCATGCAATTTATTTTATCCTATTCATCAACTCTCTAAAGAGAAAAAAAAAATTTTTTTTATGCCAAAACATTGTTTCCTGAACTTGATGTAGAGATTCCCATGACAAACAATGAAGAGGTGACAGACATCGTAAAGAAGGGGGGGTCAGAAATGGGGATTTTGAAGGTCCTTCGCTAGTTCTCAGAGTCTAGGTTTGTTTTGGGGGGTTTTTTGTGTGTGGTTTTTTTTTTTTTAATGTCCATCCAGAAAGAGGGCAATATCAGGAATAAGAAAGTGAGGAACGTACAGACCTGAGCCAGCACGGATGCAGGCAAGACCTTCAGAGTCATTGTAGGCCCACTGAAGGCTGCCCCGAGCCCCTTCAGGACAGGCTTTCACTTCAGACTTGGTCTAAACCATGAATTATGGGAAGCCTCACCTTTGGCTTGAATCCCATGGGAGGCTTTCTAGCACATTTAGGAAAATGGGTGACTTGGAATTCAGTGCTGTTTCTCCTTGGCCCCCGGTGTCCCCTGCTCAGGCCTGGGCCTCCTGACTGCAGCCTGCTGCTCCTGATGGCCCGGAGGACAGCCCACCACACCACAGGCCTGAAGGCCCCAGCCGCTTGCTTCCCTTCCTCCCCCTCCTCTAGCAGCGGCGAATTCTCCCTCTCCCCCGCCTCCCCGGTTTGGCTTCTGGTAGCTCACGACCTAGCTGGGACCATTTCCTCTGCAGGAGCCCCTCCTCTCTACCACTCTGTCACTCTGTGCACCCCAGAGAGTGCTAAAGAAGTCTTTCCCACCTTTCTCAAGAGCTTCATTACATTGCCTTCATTACTTCTTCTTCCAGAAGTAATTTATTCTTGACCACCATGATACCTCCTGTTTTGGGGGTGCCTGTTATGCACCAAGGCACTTGACATGTGTGATGTCGATCCACCCAACGGCCATCTTCAGCCTGTTACGGACGCTAATAGATGAAGGAACAGCTACCTTGCTGAGGAAGTCACCAATAAATAGTGGAATTTGGATTCCAACACCTGCCCTCTTGTACAGCACATCACACAGTGTGCGGTTGTCGTGTGCCTGCTTCATTTTTAGCTTCCCCGCCAGGCTGTAAAGTCCTCTGTCTTACCTGCTTATCGCTTCCACCTCCACCCTAAACACCCAGCACCACGCTTGGCCTGGGGCTCCATAATAAAGTTTATTGGAGGACCAGATGAGTGACTCAGTGAAAGTTTGAACCAACTCCCAAGAAGCTTCAGAGTAAGAATAAAGACTACAGTCCAATTTTAGAGGCACCTGGGTGGCTCAGTCAGTTAAGCGTCTGCCTTCGGCTCAGGTCATGATCCCAGGGTCCCGGGACCGAGCCCCATGTAGGGCTCCCTGTGCAGCAGGAAGCCTGCATCTCCCTCTGCCTCTCTCTCTCTCTAATAAATAAGTAAAGTCTTTTTTAAAAATTTAAAAAATAAAAAAAAGTAAAATCCAGTTTTATAAAATTAACATAATATTTGCAGGAATATTTTTCTTCTGTACCTATTTGGCCATGGTGAGAGTCTAGGACTCATTTTACCCTCTGGCCTCGAACAGAGGCACAGTAGGGTACGGAATAGTGACCATTTCGTGTTCCACAGTACTAATCCTGCATGGACCCCTTTTCTGTTTACTGGCCAGGTGGCATGTGAGGGCAGTTTAGGGAGGCGGAGGCAGGCTGGTCTCGAGTTTCTTAGCCTCCAGCCCAAATGGGTGCTCCACTCCCGCACTGGAAGGACAGCCAGGAACGCGAGGTAGACGTCCCCGGCGAGGTGCCCGGGACGCTGATGGAGAATCCGGAGGGCCGGCAGGCAGGCCACCGCCATCAGAAAAGCAGAAGGTTGTGGACTCGCCAGAGTGGCCGTTTGAGCCAGTGCAGTCCCCCCTGCTGTGACCGGTGACCCTTCAACTAAACAACACCCTAGTGCTTTCCAGTCATTAATCTGCCCTTCTTTGCAGCTAATTTATTATGGAAGTGAGTCAGGCCTGGAGAGAACAGTCTAGGGACTTATTCAATTTACTTTATTCAAAGGCTGTAGTGAGAGGCTTGGAGACAGGGCCAAATAGAAAACTTGGAACATTACACCATAGTGTTTATTCCGACGATTCTTCTCTTCCATTGCTATCAGCTACACCACACCAGGGACAAAGTCCCTGAAAAACTGATGTGTTTTTCCTACAGAAGTCATCTATGATTTGGGGCTAGCGGGAATTAAACTTGCTACCTGTGTCATATCCCTTGTTCACATCTGGGCTGCTTAGAACAATTTATTCAAGGAACCCTGCAAGGCAGATGATCATATTGTCATACCCATGAGTTTGGAGGAGGAAATGTACTCACTAGTCTGTTGGTCCTAAACCAGAAAGTCCTACTAACTGCTATGACTAGAAAAAGGAAAAAGAAATCTATGTTAGTTTATTTATGACATGATTGTGCATTTTAATTAGTAGAGTAAAAGGAAAGGAACTGGTTAAAATGATTAAGGCTTACATTTTTCTTTGGAGAGTCAGTGGCTCATGAAATGGCTCAGAAAGCAGTCATGGTTGGGAACGTTACCCTAATTATGTGTAGTGAAAAGTTAATTCCGTTTTAAGTAAAGGTAACAGTATTTCGAGTATATTTCGAGCATTATCTTTCCTGTCATTTTTTCTTTCCCCTCAATCAGAGCCCCTGACTCAAGATTCTTTTTCTTTTAGAAAAAAATGACTTCAACACTTGATTTGGACTGTGTTATTGGCCAAGTATTACACTTTCTTTTTTATTTCAAATGCAGACCAACAGGGGTTACAAAATCAGATTAAAACACAGATTTGGGGGAACTTTTTTCAGTTTTTGAGAAAATTTCCACAGATAGTCAATTATATATATTAGGCATTTGAATGTCACTTGAACAATAGTGTAAAATTGTCCCAAACACTTTGAGTGACACAGAGGGGGAAAACACTGATAGTGATTATTCTCCAAATAAAAGGTTACTCTTTAAATAGCTATAAAAGATGCTCCAGGAAATTAGATTCCAGTTATAGTAGGCCAAATACAAAATCTTTAAAATGTTATTTTATAGAACATGACTTTTCAGAAGATAGCGTGATTTCTTAATTGTATAAAACAGACTTGATCGAATACTCTTACTTGATTATAACAGTTCATAAATTTTATGTTCTAAAAAATATTGGACTTCTGAATAATGTGAATTAATTGATCTTTATGAAAATAATTTTAGGTTTTGTATTTACTTACAATTCTGTGAATCTCTTTTGGCAAACATAAAACAGCATTCTAAATACACATGTTCAGGGCGCCTGGGTGGCTCAGTCATTAAGCGTCTGCCTTCGGCTCAGTGCGTGATCCCAGCGTTCTGGGATTGAGCCCCACATCAGGCTCCTCCGCTGAAAGCCTGCTTCTTCCTCTCCCACTCCCCCTGCTTGTGTTCTCTCTCTCGCTGGCTATCTCTGTCTGTCAAATAAATAAATAAAATCTTTAAAAATAAACAAATAAATAAATAAATACACATGTTCATTTTGTACCAGCTCCAGCCCCCATTTACCCATAAGTTTAAAAAATAATGCTGAGCTCAGAAAAGGGCTGTTTCAATGTAATGGCACAAAAATATGTTCCTCACCCCTGTGCCTTATTGGCTTACATTTAATGCAAGTTTTTAGAAAATTAATTATCTGGGTTTTGAACTCAGTAGATTTAGGAGCAGGAATTGTGAAGGGGTTGGGAAACTTCTGGACCCACGAATAATGACGAGACAATTAGAACTAACATCCTGGTTCCGTGAGAATACCAGAAATCTAAGAAAGCAGACCTCCCCAGGCAGTGTTTCTGTGTACTGTAGTTAATAACTAGGAATGATCAATAAACAGATATGCAAGTATATAAGCTACTTTTAAAGGATTCCATCGCAAATGCTCATTTAAACAAACTGGATCCTCACAGAGACACGTGGTGAGTTAGTGCGAAGCCGTTAGCTTCTGATTTCTCAGTCTCCCCAAGTGTGCACGAGCCAGTCATCCACCCACAGGGGGAATCGGTGAGGGATCAATGCTCTCTCACTCACTGAGCATGCAGTCTCTGCCGGGCCATGTGCTAGGCACTTTCCGTGTCTTATTTAACTGAAATAAGGAAACAGATTCACCCCCGGATATCCAGATACCCCATCGTTCGGATCAGTGACATGTAAAGCAAAGGCCATTGGTAAAAAGCAAATCTCTATTTTGAGTAGTTTTTAGAACTGTTTAAAATTGTAACGATGTTTAAGTTTAAAATCAGTATCTTCTTATCGACAGTTTACCGAGTAATTTTTACAAGTAGAGTTCTAATTTGATTTTGCTTGGAACGTCATGAATACATCCTTGTAAAAAGCTAGACTTCCAAAGTCTGAGTAGCCAAATCTGTACCTTGAGCATTTGTTTGTTGTGCTAGTAATGACCCCTCCTCCCATCCCGCAGCCTCACCTGAATGTGACTCCCCTGTGCCGTGCAAGGTGCTGCTGAGGGCTGGGCCTGGTCCCTGGGTCTCCCCCAGTGGGTTGGTGGCCCCACGTCGTAGTTACGCAGCCCTGACCTGATCCAGCCTCGTTCCAGATGAGTGCTGATGCCCATGAAACCTGGAAACAATTTCTAGCTCTGTCTTCCCAAGAACATTCCCATAGGAAATATCATCTGGCTTTATGGTTTTAAGGGATCTTCTATAGTTTCCTGCAGAAGAAGGAAACAAATCTCAGACTGGGGGTGACTCATTAATAAAGGTCTCCTGGGTACAGATCCTTAATGGCGTTTCATAGGTAACCATGCATGCAATTGCTCTGGATTCTTGTCTTGGCTAAAACTTAGTAAGCATAGATGGTAAATGTCAGAGGAGAGTGTGACTTCAGCATCATTTTTGAAAGGCTCATGCGTGCTCACGGCCCTTGTCCCTTTACTTTGGTATTCTGCATTTTAAAGTAACTCACATCCCGCCCCGGCATTAATGTCATCTGCAAACTTAGTAAGTTTGCCCTAGCCTGCCATCTGGGTCTTTAATGAGCATGCCCTGTCCCTTAAGAAGGGAAAGGCTCACTAATAACTCAAAGGCTAATATTTGTAGAGGGAGACACTATTCTCCCAGATTATTACTATGATATGAGACAGAATCAGAAATCCTGATAGGTTCCATCTATGACTTGTCCACTTTCCATGACAAGAGACTGTGTCAGTCTGAGAGAATTATTCTTAGAATCAGAATTGCTGTTCCTCAGGCCAAATAGGTTTGTATTTCATGATTACTTGTTCTGGTAATGGCACAATAATCAGTATGTCCATGGATTCTCAGAACTTTCTTTGAAAGCAGTAATTATGAATAATCCTCATTGGTGTTCTCTCCAGGTATGTTCATTCTCATGCCCTGTGGCCTCCACTGTCACAGCTGGCCTCACACTGACCTCAGGGACTTCACATTCTTGATTATGAGACTCCAGGTTCATCTCTTTTGAACCCCAGGCACAGGACACCAGGCTCTTCCTTTTGGACTCAAACACTGAAAAGGGATTCCCCTTCCTCATTACTTGGATGAGCTGGCAAAGTGGAGGGAAGGGGAGGGGGCAGGCATGGTGCTTTATGTGCCTTTTCTGTCAACGAGGTGAGAGATGAACCCACTAGGTGAAGTAACCAGTAAGGGCTACCTATCAATGCGAGCCAGGCACTCTTCTCTTTTGCCTGGGGGCACGTAGGTGGCTCATTCGGTTAAGGATCTGCCTTTGGCTTAGGTCATGATCTCCAGGTCCTGGGATCAAGCCCCGAGTTGGGCTCCCAGCTCAGCGGGGAGTCTGCTTCTCCCTCTCCCCTGCTTGTGCTCTCTCTGTCTCTCTTTCTCAAATGAATAAATAAACTCTTTCTAAATAAATAAAAATGTTTTGCGCATGTTAATAGAGTTGACCCTGAATTAATCCTAGGAGATAGGTAATATTTTATCTCTTTTGACAGATGAGGAGATTGAGACACAGAGAATTCAAGTGTCTTGCCAAAGGCCATTTAGCGAGTCCGGTAGAGGCAGTGTCTCAAACCAGCAGGTACCTCTCCAGACTTGACGCTGTGCTGCCCTCTGATTAAGGGCGGCAGGAGAGATTGTCTTCACTGGCATCAGACCTCTAGTGTTGCTGAGTGCCCTCAGCTTACCTGTTCCCCTCTGTTGCAGAGTTTGTTGTTCTTGTTTTAATTTGCAGCTGGATCACTGTAAGTTCTAGGAAAATCCATTTTCCTCAGAATCTGTGACTCATCTTGACTAACACCGTTTTTTAAAATATTCCAGTGTTCACCTACCTGTGCCCAGCCCGATGCCGCACCCCGTTCAGTTTCTTACGGACTGCCTCCCTGGCTCATTTTCCATTTTCTTGAGAACGACAAAAAGGAATTTCCCTCGTATATCTTTTGTGTAGCTTTAGAGTGCTATTAACATAGTATCTTTACCAGAGAGTAAATTTTACACACACACCCACACCCACATGCCCACACCCACACACTAACCAAGGCTCTGCTAAGGTCATGTTAGAGTATGTCGGAGCTTCTTGGGACCTTTCCCTTGTTTCTGACCCTTATCTTCCAGATGTCAGTACTGTGCACAGATGCCTAATGATAGAGCGTGCCTTATTCAGATGTTGAGAAATGCATTACCCTGAGTATAACTGGGGGGGGGGGCTTTTATTCCTGGTACAAAGTTCTGTTAGTAGAAGCAGAATAGCATAATGATGATGACTGGACTTGGGAGTGCGAAATCCCTAGATTGGAAACCTAGTTTAGCCTCTTGGCGGCACTTCAAACTCTGGCAGGTTGATTGACTTATTCAGCGTATATTTGCAGACTCCAATGTGCCACGTACTGTTCTGGACTCTGGAGATGCAGAGAGCAAAAGAAACCAAGGCTGCTCCAGTGCAACTTAATACTAGTGTGGAGGCAGACAGTAAATAAATAAAAATAAGATCATCCTGTGGGCTCCACCTTCACTATATTTCCAGAAAATGACTGGTTCTCATGGCTGCATTGCTGTTACTGAGGTCCAAATCCCTGGAATCACTGAAGTAGTCTCTTCACTGATCCCTGCTTCCATTCCGGGCCCTATAGCCTATTCCAAAGAGCCCCAGCTAGCTCATGAGTCCAAGTCCTCACTCCTGGGCTCAACACACAGCAGTGGCACCCATTCCCTGAAAGAGCTAGCTGTGGTATTTATAACAGCCCACAGCATGGCAAGGTCATGCCCCTTGGGTGGCCCATCTCCTTCCTCCCATGCCCCCTGCATGTGTGCTTCCAGGCCTCTGCGCTTGTCTTTACAGCATCTCTGTGATCACCCTTTCACCTCCTTCAAAACTTTGCTCAGAGGTCCCTTCTTCAGTGAGGCCGTCCCCGTCGGACATAGAGAATATTGCCTAAATGTGGAAGGAGCTACCATATCTGTTGAACATACAAATATGCCAACCCTAAAATTCAGACCAGATATGTTCCTTGATAGTTCAGTTTAATGTTCAGTAACCCATCAGAATAAAAGCCTATTCTGAAGGTCTTGGGAACCTTCTTCCTTACAGACACTGACATTTGGATATGTCATGATAGTCAACCCAGAGATGATGATGAATGAACATTTAGCCTATTAAGGAAGAGATAAGGAAAAGACAAATAAATTACTTTATCTGTTCCTGTCCAAAATTTCTTCCATTTCAGGCTTGTGATTCTGGGTCCTGGAGGCTGGGGGTTATAATAAACTGAAGAGCGTCAGGAATGGTTTGTTAACCGCAAACCATTTCAAGCTTCTCCTTAGTGCGATGCACACAGCGTTTGGAGGCTGCCTCTAGGAGTGTAAGCCTAGCAGCTTCCTCGAGACCTAAAGAAAGCAAGTGAGGAGGCCAGAAAGCCCATGTCTGAGGACCCCATGGGATGGCTTAAAGCAAAGAGCCTCTTTTGTGGCAGGTTTATTTTATAGCGTTTTTGTGCTAGCCCTGTCCAGAATCCCTTAAGCAGGGGGAAAAAATATCGATAGCAGGTAAACCAATTAGGGAACCTAAGTGAAGTGGTTTCTGTGAGTCTAATAAAGCAGAAGGCAAGCTGAGCCACATGAGAAGAGCTGATAGGATTCTGGGCCGTGCTTTCTTAGTGGCAGCTGGACACAGCTACGCGAACAAAGAGGAGTTTGTTCAAGTTTACTCCCCAGTGGGACGATCCCTGAACCAACATTCAGGAACAGAGCCAGAGAAAACTTAGAAAGGGGGAAAGCTGCAGAGGCCAGAGCCATAGAATGATTGCCAAAAGTGGGGATGGCAGATATGGGGGGAGGGCGGTTAGCCTCTCAGCGCCGCCATTTCTTTGTTGGCCAAATGCGATCGTGAGACGCATGTGGTGTGGAGCCAGGCTGCCTTGTTTGCAGTCTAGCCCCCACTTCTGCCTGGCTGGGGTCGGGCGGACACTTTCTTGAGCAAATTGCTGAACACGGTAACACGTTAGGGCCTCAGGTTCTTCGGCTGTAAAGTGAAGGGTAGGCGCAGCCCCTCCTAACTGCTGTAGGAGCCCATCTTGGAATGGTCCTGGCACACAGGAAGCGCCATCCTGGAGTCATGCCTGTAGTCATTCCTACTATTGATGAGTATCAGTAAGCATAGTCTATAACTGAAAGGCATTTTTGCAACTTCCTTATTTAATCTGCATTAAACTGACTAGATACTTAGGTCCCCTGTTTCTTCGGAAAACCAAACGAGACTAAATACAGGACCACATTTTAAAAATTTAAATCAAGGGGTGCCTGGGTGGCTCAGTCGGTTAAGCATCTGACTCTCGATTCTGACTCAGGTCGTGATCTCGGGGTCGTGGGATCAAGCCCGGCATCGGGCTCTGCACTCAGCATGGATCAGCTTGGGATTCTGTCCTACCTCTCTCTTCTCCCGCTCATTCTCCCTTTCTCTCTCTCTCTCTCTCTCAAATAAATAAATAAAATATTTAAAAATAAATTAAAAATAAAAATTTAAATAAAACAGTATATCTATCTCTATAGACGCTTATGCAATCCTGTGAAATCCCTTGACCTCTAAAATAGTATTGGAAAGATTCTAGAGTAAGATCCTTAGATAAAAAAAAAGATACATACTATGGGCACAAATGTCATTAACCTCAAATAAAAAAAAAATTTACCCAGTTACCATCAATCTCTATATTGATAATAATGCCATTTCCATAATCCCAAGAGACTTAATTCAATGTATTCCTTTTCTCTTTCCTCTTCTCTCTACTGACCTTGTTCCATGACATCATTTTTCATAAATTTGATGAATGAGCATGGACTGTCCTGGAAATCCCAATCCCAGCTACTCCATGCAGTGCAGGTTGATACAGTCAAGAAGCAAGCATCATTCACATCTCAAGAGCCAGAAAGCTCTGGTGTCTTTCAATGAAAAGGGAAACTAGCCATACATTCCAGGGCATTCAGATTTCAAATGCTTCCCATTCTAAAACCAGTCATGTATTTTGCGGGATGGGGGGGGCACCAAATGTCAGGTCAGAACGCTGTTTCAGATCAGTGGCGGGGAAGTTTAGCTCAGTGGCTAGTGGAAAGCTTTGTTCCAATGGTTACTTCTAAGCAGAGGCTTCTCGGGGAGGGGAAAGGATGGCCATGGTAGATTCTTCCATAGAGACTGCGCTGAGAAGGATGCTTTTACTCAGCACGCTCAGATTTTCAGTTTCAAAACAGTGGGATCTGTAACAGCTTCTGTTATGAAGATCTTCCATGCCACTTAGGTTAAAAACTCCAAAAATTCCTCTTTGAACCTTACAAGTGTGGTTAGAAAAGTACTTCTTTTTACAGATACAACTTCAGATGTTAGTTTGGTGCAGACTGCAGAAAACTCTTACCTCTGCTACTCTAAAACACGTAATAATAATAATAATGATACATCTGCAGAACCACTCAACCATATTTGTGCTTCCGGCCTTATAACCTCATTTTTAGATTCTCGTTTTAACATTGCCTGCAGACATTATTCCTATATATTACTTTAAACATTCAGAATTAGTATTATTCATGATTTTTCTGAGCAAGGAGGATAACGGGATCCTCTAGGAGACAAACTCTGATAAGTGCCCATCGCCATGGCCATGATCTCAGGATGGCTGAACTGAAATTCAGGATGGAGCAAATACAAATCAAGTAGCATCTCTGAAGAAAGTTAGTATGCACGCTGTCTTCTGTCTTAATTTGTTTTCTCTTCATCTGGGTTTGGGAAAATCGTGGTATGTGAATTTCTCATTGTGATGGATCTAACACTCCAAACTTGCTTCTCCTCGGCAAGGTTTCGAGAAATCGATTGAAATATATGCTTTACTTTTCTCGTGGGTCCTTGTAGTCGTTCTGTTGTGATCCCCATAAGATGGATTCAGACAACTTTGATGGCTTGAGTTCCTCCTGCTGACCTGTTTTCAGAAGTTCTTTAGGACTGTACCGCTTCTCAGGCTGCCCTGTGCAAGAAGAGTAGCTGATGGCTGCGGCCGGTGTGCCCTTTGGAGCTCACTGTGCCTGGCAGCGTTCTAAGTGCCTTGCCCATGTTACGTCCTTAACTGTGACCATCTGGTAGGATAGGTGATATGTGTCATTCCTTTACAGTCAAGAAAGCCATAATCTGTTTCAGGGACATGCTGCCAGTAAGCAGTAGAGCCCAGAGTGAAGCCAGCATCTGTCTGATGTCCAAGTTCATACTTTCAGTCACTATTCGTACTGTCAGTGAATAAGTGAGCAAAACATCCTGCCTCCCGGCCCTGTGTCCCGGACTCAGTGACTCCACGGGCACCTTCCACAAGGGTATATGATTTCTGATTGAAGGAGGGCAGAAGAAAGGCACCTGGCCAGAGCATATTTAAAGAAGATAGGCAAAATGCATTTGCTCATAAATATTTATCATTATGTGGGACACCCTGTACATTCCACATTGCTTTCTTACTGAGATTGCTTTGGGAAATCACTTTTTCTGGCTGTTTCCCTTTTGATCTTCCTGATCTAGCTTTTCTTGTGTGGAACGCCCTATCATCTGCTTAATAGTGAAGAATGATGGGGGATGTAGGAATAAGAGAACAACCCCACTGATACTTGTTATCTACCCGGAGACATTCCAGGCAGGGTACCTCAGGGAGTACCTCTGGAATTTCAACAGGTGAACTTCTTTCTCTCTAGTTTATTTTTGTATCAGAATACTGGCTTATAGACGGCTGGATCCCATCCCAGAGCGGCTACCCCTTGCTGTGGATAGGGTAGTCCACAGCAAAGGAGCTGCGAAGGAGCTCAAAGGGAGGGAATACCTCGCCCACACTGTTGAGGTTTGGATTTATCTGCCCAAGAGCCGTGTTATAAACTCTAGCATTTTGAGAACATGCCTCTGGGATCCATGAAGTTTGACAAGAATGGGTGTAAGTGAGCCACGAGACTGGGAGAGGAGAGGGTGGTGGCTTAAAATCCCGGAGGGGTGACTGGAATCATGGGGCTTACATTCTTGTGCGGGAGACAGACAAATAAGATTTCAGTTAGTGGCAAGTTTCTGCAGAAAAATAAGTATTTAATAGGTTGGGGAGTGATGGGGTGCGCGGGCTGTGTGGCTGCTGGTCTGAGACCATCTGAGCAGAGGCCTGGCGAGGAAACCAGAAGGTCACTGATCTCCTTTGACCATGAGCATACACAGCATTTCAATCGTCTCACTGATGTAACAACAAAACCTTCTGTTTATTGTGATGTAGGTCTGAGAAGTCTGGTAGGGTTCTGCAAACTAAGCAAAAGTTATTTGGATTTTAATTAATATTAGGGTCCTAGACTCCAGGCATCCATCTGAGAATGCTTCATATTGAAAGTATTAAACATAAAAACTTAATCTGGGCTAGATGCAGATGTGACGCAGTAATGATTTAAACTCATTTTTTATTGTTTCTTTTTTTCATGAATTGCCCAGGGAATACGCCAGACAGCAGAAACTATATTAAGGTTAGAGTCTTCATAGTTTATTTGTAAGTTAATTTTATTATAAACAATGTACTATAGCTACACATCCCACGTAGCTCGTGCACTAGAAGCCTGCCTCCTTTCTTTTAGAGAACTGTCCTGTGTCGTAGAGTTATTCGTGGCCTCCTTTTGTCTTAACGCCTTTTTTCCTGATATACCTAGAGTCCATTTTTTCCCCACATGTTCCAACGTTTCTGCCATATGCCTTTGAATAATATTTCACGAATACTAAAACATGTCTCCTTCCTGGAGCTCTGTATCCCTCAAGGTCATTTCCAGGCCAGGTACTCTCTAAGCTGCCCCACAGCTGCTGTGTCATGACTTCCCAACACAATGCTACAACCTCCCTTGGGCCTTGGGGAGGTTGGGGAGGGGCGCGGGTTGGGAAATCTTCTCTTTTCTTGGATTCCTGTATCTTTCTTTTCTAGGTTTATTCTCCCATCTGACAAAGCACACCCTCTATGAGTTCCCTAAATAAAGTTTGCCTGGGAGGTGTACTCTTGAATCCCTGCATGCCTAAAGCGTGTCTTTCTTCTCTCTGTGCTTGAAGAAGGATGGCCTGGGTATACGACTGTAGATTAAAAACCATTTTCCCTCAGTTTTGAAGACATGGTACCACTGTTTTCTGGAATGGTCTTAAGAAGTATAGTGCCATTCTGGTTCCTGTATGTGTCCTGTTTTTCTCTTGAAGCTTTTTTAAAAAGATCTGTTTATCCAGATGTTCTGAGATTTCATAGTGATGTGACTTACTGTGGATTATTTGTTTCTTTATTTTTTTCTTCCTTATTCTTTGTTCTTTGGACTTCTCTTCCTGCCTCTGGATGCCTGTGTCCTTCCATGACTAACCTTTTTTAGTATTATTTCTTAAATAATTTCTCCCCTGCCTTAAACCTCTATTCTCTTTGCGTAGAATGTTTATTACTTGAATATTGGACCTTCTGGATGGAGCATCTCATTTTTGTCACTTTTTTCATAGCTATTTCCTAACTTTGTTGTTTGATTGTTTTTTGCTCTACCTTCTGGGAGAGTTTCTTGATTTTCCTCCAAATCCTCCTATGGAATCTTTACTTCGATTAAATATTTAATTTTCCAACTCTTATTTTTGCCTTTTTTTAAAAAAGGAGCATTTGGTTTTTATTTTAGGGCTACAATAGCTTTATTTATTTCTCTAGACAATTTCCTAGGCCTTTTGAAGTTTTCTTCAAATGTCCTTTGAATACCTTGTTTTCCTCCAGGTTCCTTTTTTCTGTTTGATTATTCAGGTCTCTGGCTTTCATGTTTGAGGCCTAGCTGCCCATTACCACTTAAAAGGGAGTTACTGAGAATCTGATCGGATCTCAGTGTGAGAAGGTAAGAGCTGTGGATGGAGGAATGTACTGTATTGAATCCTGTGCTGAGCCAGCTTTCTCCAAATTGGAACCCCTAAACTTCACAGAGGTACCCCTTTCCCTCTGCCCCAGTGCCTATGCGCATGCACGCGCACCCACACACACCCCTACCTGGGCTGATCAGTCTTGTCTTCCAAGGGGAAAAAAAATCCTTCCCAGGAAGCATCCTGTATTCCCGCTGCTGTCAGGGACAGCTTGGCAGAGAAAGTGAGACAGAGACCCCACCACTTGGCACCTTCATTGTAAGTCAGTCCTGCGGGCTGGCAGAGGCGGGGTGGGGGGCTTGCCTCCATTCCCTGTCATGGTGTGGGGGGCACAGAGACCCACCAGTACTGTGTTTGGAGTTTCTCAGGCTCCGTATTTTCAGCCTGCTTTCTAGCTCCCCACTCTGGGCCCATCCTACGCCAGGGTCCTGCCGCTTTGGGGGTGTTGCCAGGAAAATCCACCTGCTCGTCACTGGGATTTTCCAGCACACACTTAGATGTCATTTCCACCGTCCGGTTAGATTAGCTCCTACTCATCCCTCTGCTTTGTGTGTCTCTTGCTCTTTTTGCCGTTTTTATTCTCTTCTCATTTTAACAAGATTTGGGGAATGAAAGGAGGTAAAGGAAGTCATGCTACCATTTTGAACCGAAAGTAACACTTGGGATTTCTTCTCCACTTTCTTTATATATATTTCACATTATTCAAATTATAGCAGTTGCTAGCTATATTCTCCATATGATGCTTCCATCTTTAGAAACCATTGTGCAGAAAATACTAAATTCTGTATCAGCATGAGAGGGTAAGGATTTTATACACTAATTATAAATTATTTAATTAACGTGACTTATGCTTTATAAAGATCAATTGAGAAAGACCTTGTCAGTGGTGCCAAACTTGTTTCCATAGCTGTCCTGCTTGTAGACTCTGACATACTGTTTCTCGCTATACAGACTTGTGTTGGAAGACAGAATAAAAGCAGATTTCTAAGTTAATTAATAGTGTTTGTGACAGAGATTCAATTTTGTTCTATTTATATAGAAAATGTGTTCTGATTCTTGAGGAGGTTATGATATCCATATAGGAAAAAGGTCTTTTTAATTTGATATGCTCTTTTATATCTCTGTCAATCTGCCTTATTTCGTGTCTCTTTTATCTTTTTTAACATCTTATTCTGGGGAGAGGATCCCGGTTATTTAAGAAGAGTGTCAATCTACAGAAGATAATAATGGAAATATTCAGCTGTAAAAGGGAAGATAGGGTTCCCAAGGAACATCTTCTTAGTCTCTATGTCTAATAATTAGGCTTGGTCTCTATTTTACAGATGAGAGGCCATCCATATATTGGCAGAACCTTCAGTACTAGCTGAATTAGTATACTCAGTCATCCTGAAATAAGTGAATTGGAACAGATGGGTCTCTTAAGTCCCTTCTGATGATAAAATGTACTGTGAAACGCTCAGCTTTCTTGATAACGAAACATAGTGGACCATTCCTCAGAAAAGTTCTAATGGATTCCTTCTTGGGTTGCACTATCTATGGAAAAAGTTGCATTCCCAAAGCGAAACAGATCTCACAGACTAGCTAGATGTAGAAATTGGGATTCCATATTACACTGTACACTTAACTTTGTTCATTATCTTTGTTGCACTCTTTCAATCCCAGAAATAACAGCCTGCACCCTAGGGTTACATGTAAAGGTAGGCAAAGGCAAGAAGGGGAAGACATCCTAAACTGGCCCGGTACATTTTGAGATATGCCAGAGGGTAGGAAAATTGCCTTTTATCCATCACCAATTCTCGAACAGCTTTCCATACTAAAACAGAACTTAAATTTGCAAAGCATGTGTTTTTAAAGCTTTGCCACTGACTTTATGCATATCTCTGTTAGAATGGTCATTTAAAATATAGAATGAATGAGGAACACTTAGGAAATGTCAAATATGAGATCACTGAATCCTGTTCTTCTAAGTCAGTTAATTGAAACTGGGGAATTTAAAAAGAAAAATGATTCATTCCTTTTAAGTTTAGTAGACCAAAAAGTCAGTTCTGCCCCAGATCCTTTTTCTTTGATGCTAATTTTTTTCTTTTTAATTTCTTGTTAAAATAAGTTTAAAGCACTTCAATCTGGAGTAGGAAATCATTGAAATTCTGGAATTGTTCCATTGGAATTCTATGGAATTTTTCCTTGAAAAGAGCTTTGAGAAACAATGGCAAAGAACATTATGAATGTATTAATTTTTTTTATTTCTAATCTCTACACTTGCAACTTGGTATCTTCATAAGCATGAGTAAGTTCATATGTTAATGCCTTATTGTCTTCAGTACTATTTTAATGACATATTTCAATCCATGCCAGATTCTGAACTGTAAAAAGGAAAAGGCATTTTTTTTTCCAAAGCAAAGTTTCATTTTAGAATCTCATAACAACTTAGAAAACACAGTACCATCTTCATGCTTTTGAGGCCAAAGTTTGAGTCTTAGGTGGTTTTTTCAGTATTAAAATATGAGAAATGTTAAAGCCTATTTCTCCATATAAAATGTCTCCAAATCTGACAAACATGTTCATTTCTATTATAGTTTAACCTGTCATTTTTAAAATCTGTGTTATTTTTAAAATAGTAATTGCTCATTTATTTGGGGAACAGATTGTATGTTCCCCCCACATCCTGGGCAAGGCTTTTTTTTTTCACTTTTTATTCTGAAATTACAGATTCATAGGAATTTACAAAGATAATAGAAGTTCCATATACTGTCTCCTGGCACCCCCCACCCTCACGGTTGTGTCATATAATTATAGTGCAGTATCAAAGCCAGGAAATGGACATCGTGACAATGTGTGTGTAATGATGTATATATGTTACTTTATCACGTGTGTAGTTTCATGTAACTGACACAGTCAAGGTACTGTTCTGTATCACAGAGGTCTCCCTTTCCATACTGCCTTACACACACACACACACAAACACACCCACACCCCTCCCTAACCCCTGATGACCATATATGTGTTTTCCATCTCTGTAGTTATATGATTTTGAGACTGTTATATAAATGGAATCGTTCAGTATATGACTTTCGGATATTGGCATTTTCACTCAGTGTAATGCCTTTGAGATCCATCCAGCTGGTTTCGTGGATCGGTAGTTCTTTGTGATTTCTGACTAGCATTCTGTGGTATAGATAAGCTGAAGTTTAATTAACCAGTCACCCATTAGAGGGACATTTTGGCTGTTTTGAGTTTTTGACTATTACAAATTAAGCTACTGTGCACAAGTGTGGATAAGTCTTATGTGGACACAGGTTTCATTTCCCTGGAATAAATGCCCAGGAGTACAATTCCTGGGTTCTATGTAAGTTTACACTTAGCTTTAAAAAAACAAAAAAACAAAAACAAAAACCTGTCAAACTGTTTTTCCAGAGTGTCTCTACCACGTAATATCCCACTCAGTGCATACAGTGATCTCGTTTCTCTGCGTCCTTACCAGCATGATCTTGGTGGTGTCACTTTTTTATCTTAGTTGCTGTAACAAGTGTGTAGAGATAACTCTTTGTCGTCTTAATGGCCAGTGATGTGGAACATCTTTTTCACGTGTTTGCCCTTCATTTGCCCTCTTTGTTGAAATGTCTCTTTGTATCTTTTGCACATTTTCCAGTTGGACTGTCTGTATTTTCAGTTGAGTTTCGAGTTATTTATATATTCTAGATATGATTCCTTTGTCAGATACATATTTTGCAAGTATTTTCAGAGTCTGTAGCTTGTCTTTTCATCCTCGTAACAGGGTCTTTCACAGAGCAAAAAGTTTTTCAATTTTGATAAATCCAAATTATCCATTTTTTTTCTTTTTTGGATCATGCTTTTGTTGTTATATCTAAGAACCTTTCACCAAACCCAAGAATCCCAAAGATTTTCTCCTGTGTTATAACCTTAAAATTCTATAGCTTTATGTCTTCCAAGTAAATCTATGATCCTTTTTGAATTTTTGGATAAGGTATGAGTTTTGGGTCCAAATTCTTATTTTGGCCTATAGATGTCCAATTGCTCCAGCACCATTTGCTGAAAAGGCCGTCCTTCCTTCATTGAATCTCTTTGGAACCTTTATCAAAATAAGCTGGCTGTACTTGTGTGTGGTGATACTTGCACTATATTTGGGTTCTCGTAACGTTCTATTGATCTGTATGTCTGTCCCTCCACAATATCACGCAGTTTTTATTACTGCTGCTATTTGATAAGTCTTGAAAGTGAGGAGAGTGATTCCTCCCATTATATTCTTCTTTTTCAAAATTGTTTTACCTCTTATAGTTCCTTTGCCTTTCCACGTAACTTTTAAAAGAATCTTGTGTGTGTTTGCATGGAACTGATGGAAGGTTTTGCTTGATACTCTTCTGCCTTGCACTAAGTTGCATTTCACCTACGTTGCTTCTCCCTGCTTCTCCTTTGTTGTCTATATTGTCTGATATGATTGTCTACTTGGAAAATATCAAGGGGTCTACCAAAATTTTTTTTAAAAAAACCTCTAGAATTAAAAAACGGATTCAGCAAGCTTGCAGGGTACAAGATAAACATACAGAAGTCAATTATATCTCTATGTACTAATAATGAGTGCATGGAGACTAATATTAAAAATCCACTATTATTTACAATAGCTAAAAAAACAAAACCTGAAGGGTGAAGCTCACAAAATACATATAGGCCTTATATTCTGAAAACTGTAAAACTCTGACAAAGAAATTTGGGATGATCTAAATAAATGGAGAGATATGCCATATTAATAAACTGAAAAACTCAATTTAGTAAAGATGCCATTTGTCCCCAAATGGCTAAGCAGATGTAATGCCTCTCAAAATCCCGGAAAGATTTTTCTGTAAATAGTTTTTGTTTTCATGCATTTTTTTAAACAAGGACATCTAGAACTTCCACGTTTTGAAAATAATGACTTGACCAGGGAAATGATTTTCCAACACTACCAAGTACTTCTTTAATAGTTTAAGTTACAGGAGTGCCTGGGTGGCTCACTCAGTGAGGCATCCACTCTTGGTTTCAGCTCATGACATGGTCTCAGGGTCATGGGGTTGAGCCCTTTGTTGGGCTCCATGCTCAGCAGGGAGTCTGCTTGAGATTTTCTGTCTCTCTCCCTCTCCCCTCACTCGCATGCCCATATGCGCTCTCTCCCTCCGTCTCTCTCTCCAATAAATAAATCTTTAAAATAAATACTTTCAATTAGAAATAACACCTTTACTGTAAAACATATGCACAATATCTTCTATATGCTGGGCCACATGCTGAGTGCCTTCTATCCTTTATGTCATCCATCACAGCCACCCTGGCAGGAAGGTGCTGTTGTCATCTCCATGTAATAGACAGAAAAGCAGAAGCACATGGAGGGAATTTACTCATCCAATGTCACAGGAGCAAAGCATACAGAACCAGGATTGAAACATACACCAACTACAGTCCAGAGTCTGCCCTGAATTCAGAGGTCTTGCTGTCTTCCCCAGTGTCAGCAAGGGACTCACACCAACTTCTTTCTCAGATAACCCTACTTTTTGAAAATACCCTAATCCTTATCTTTTTGCTATCTGGTTTCCTGCAAGGCTGTTTTTGTTTGTTTGTTTAAAAGAGAGAGAGAGCCAGGGGAGTGGGGCAGAGGGAGAGAGAGAATCTGAAGCAGGCTCCATGCTCAGCACAGAGCCTGATTCTGGGCTCGATCTCCCAACCCTGAGATCACGACCTGAGCTGAAATCAAGAGTCAAGTGCTTAACCGACCGAGCCACCCAGGCACCACCCCACCCCTGCAAGGCTATATTTTTAATATTTCCAGTATACCATAACATTCCAGTTCTAGCTAGAGAGTTGGACCCAAGGATTATATTAAATTGTCCATCTACAAGGCAACATTTAATAGATACTTTTCAGAATAACTTTTTTTTGGGGGGGAAGGGGTTTCATCTAAAAGAGGCTTTCCCATTTGCCAGAGAAGAATGACTATAGAAGTGTTGTCGTTTGCCCCACAAGTGGAAGAAATGGATTTTGGAATGACACATTACTTTTTGTAGGTGTCAGGGGAAGTAGGTCACTTTATAGTATTTATCATAATATTTGAAAAAACTGACATTGAAAAATGAGAAGTTGAATATTGAGTAGTTCTTTGTCCAAAGACTGGAAATAGACTACTGAGATATTTTCTTCTGAGATAGACAATAGCTTTTTTGATGTAGTTTCTTTTCTCCTCCTTTGCCCTAAGATAAATTTTGATGTAATGGTCCATTGTAGTTTCATAAAAGGAGTCATTTCACCTTTACATATATTTTTTGGCTTCATTTATTGAAACATTTTTCTAGATATATTTGTATCCACAAGAAGGCTCTAACCTCCTTGTGCTCCAGAAACAATGATTGGAGAGATCGAGAGAGCCTTGGTAAGTAAAGCAGGTGACCCTTTAAAAGCCTCCATCTGTCTTTAAAGCTGTTAAACAAAAGAGAACAATCCAGTGCCCTCCCTCTAGAAATCGATAAAGAAAAAAGAATATCACAGAAGAGTTAGATTCCCTCCAAGCCAATGGAGGGGGAAATTACATGAATCAAAATGTTCATTTTGGAGACATGGGCATTGCCTCCAGCGGTTCCTGGTGCTGTCTCTCAATTCAGAGCCAGTGACCTCCTGTTGCAGGCGTACGAGGTCCTGACTGCAGGATTTAATGACTCCCATTTCTAAACTGCAGTTGTGGATAAATGCTTTCTAAAGAAGTTGGAATGACATGATCTCAAAAATAAGCTGACACACCACATGCAGATGTAACACTGTTAGTGCCATGCGTCGTTGTTAACCACCCAGCTCTTGAGCACATTGGTAGCTACCTCTGACCTCCAGGTCTCAGCCACACCTTTCTGGCCCCTGTAATCATTCCTTAGCCCAAGACATGGCTCCTACATGGTGATTTCCATGGTCAGCCCGTAAACTCATGGGGCATCTTCAGAGCTTGTGCACTGCTTGAAGGACCCTACACAGTCTGTATATGGAAACACGCTGTGTAAGAAGTACGAGAATTTCAGGGTCATAAAGAATGTGAGAGATCAACTACGGCTCAGACCCAGAGCTACTAGAACAGTGTGGGAAGAAATGAGGTCAGCTAACAAGGCACAGCTGGGTCTCCGTGCCCATGGTTGACAAGATGTCCTGCTCTCTCTTCCTTACCCCCTTTCATCCAGCCCTCTTCATCCATACCTTCCTCTTCCTCACTGTTTCTTGGAAGACTTAAACTGCTTATCAGAAATATTCTTGCCACTTTCTTGGAGCACCTGAGTGGCTCAGTTGGATAGCATCCGACTCTTGATTTTGGCTCAGGTCATGATCCCAGTTGTGAGATCGAGCCTCAAGTCAGTCTCCCCACTCACCAGGGAGTCTGCTTGAGAGAATTCTCCCTCCCCCTCTCCCTCCGTCCCTCCCCCACCTCAAAAAAAAAAAAAAATCTTGCCACTTTCTTAATGTAGTCTACTTAATTATTCTTTCAGTCCTTAATAACTTAGGACAGTTTA
Source organism: Ailuropoda melanoleuca (assembly GCF_002007445.2). NCBI lineage: Eukaryota > Metazoa > Chordata > Mammalia > Carnivora > Ursidae > Ailuropoda > Ailuropoda melanoleuca. The sequence goes on from NC_048226.1 coordinate 32,763,065, forward strand.
TCTTCAAACGTTTCTGCTGACTTCATGTTCTGTCTTCATGTTTTCTGTTCTCCTGTTCCTGTCTTCTTGCTTTGAACATAATAAATTAAATCTAGGCAATGAGAAACATTTCAGAGAAACAGACTTGCTGGAAAGGCACTTGGTATTCACCTGCCACACCATCCCTCCCATGGCAGGAATCCCCTCTAAAATTTCTTAGACAGATGGCAAGCCTGTGTCTGCACAGACCCTTCGTGGGAGAAGAAGCTCACTCTTTACAAAGGAGTTAGTTCCAGTGTGGGATAGTTTTAACTGTTCGAAAAGTCTTCCTTCAGTCAGTCTGCAGATTGCCTCTGCAGTCTCTGATGTTCCTCTGATAGTATTTCTCCAGCTCATTAAAAAGAACAGTGGCTGACATGGATCACCCCCTGCACTAAGGTAGATCCCAGTGCCATCTGCATGGTGCAGGTAAGGAAAGCCAGGGAGATGCGGTAGTAAGGGGTGGAGCCAGGGTGGGAACCCCAGAACCTGGAGGGTGCAGCCATATGAGCCTTCTTTCCTCCTTGCTTACTTAGCCCATCTGGTCCTCTGTAATCTGTTTCTTTCAGATGCCTTTCCCCCACTCACCATTGGAATGGTTACGAGTTAGTGTTCTCTGACTTTTAGTCTTTGGCTCTGTCCCCCTGCTGTTCTGCCTTAGAACCCAGACATCATATCTCACCCCCTGTTCTCTGAATTGTGAAGTCTGCTTGCTGGAATGTTCTGAATGCCACACTCCTGGCACTCTCTCCAGCACCAGCAAAGGTGGCTGGCGCAGGGTCAGTGCTCAGTCCGTACTCATCAAATGATTGACTTCCTGCCTTTGTTATTATATACTCTGTGAATTCCGAGCCGTTTCCCCCTGGGGTCTCTGATTTTCCATTGGTAAACTTTAAATTCACGGACTTGATATGTTCTTCCTCTGTCTTATAGGAGATAAAATTGTAATTGATCAGATGATCTGCTTTTGGCCAAAGAAGCAGCAAAGGGAGAGTTGTCGCTTCTTGTCACCGTTAGGTTTTGCCTCTGTGTCAGTCTGTAGTCTGTGCTAGAAGGTAGCTGCTGACACACTGGGGTCTAGGAACATTCTCACAGCAACATCGCTGGTTTTCTGTGCATCTTGCAGCGTCGGCCACGTGCTCTCTGCCCCATGTCCATGCCCAGGCTTCGAGGGGGTACATAACCTACCACCTTGACCCGCAGCAGCGCTCCCCCCTGCCATTCCTTTAAAGCCGTCATCATTTAGAAGGGTCCCCTCCAATGTCACAGGCCCATTACAAGACGTCCCATACAACCTTCCGACACCACTAAGCCATTGCTCAGCGCCTGTGTTAAAGTTTGTTTATTCCCCTGTTCTCCGTACATTTGTGTGAAGCCTCACTCTTGCATGGTGCACGTGTTTCTCTTTCTACTGTATTATTCCTGTCAGCATACACGTGTGCTGTCATCTCTACTGTCTTAAAGAAAAAAAACCCTCTCTTGATCCTGCTTCCCCTCCAGCCATCACCTCCTCTCAAAGCTCCTAAACAAGCCTCCAGCACTCAGTCTCGCCTTTCTTCCATTCTGTCCCCAGCAGACACTTCACCAAGCTCTTGTTACTGAAGTCAGCATGTCACTTCCACCTTGCAACATCCTTGTTCTCTTTTTCTTTTTAGCAGCTATACTTACCAGACTATGCGTTTTCTTTATTTCTCTTATTTGTTGCCATGTATATGAGCGCCATATATGTGGTTCATTTTCTTCACTGCCTGGCCTATAGTAGATGCTCAGTAAACATTTTCCGAATGAACCAGGCCGCTGCTGGTGCTTCCTGCATTCTAGACGTTCTGTGCACATACACTTGCTTAAACATGCCCCTTTAGAGGGCCGTTCCCTTGAGGGCAGGGAGGTTATAGGAAGTCGTCTTTGTCATAGCAAGTGGGTCTCGGTGGTCTGAAGGATTCATGCCCTTCCATAGGCAAGCCCAGAGGTGGGCTCGAGCTGCATCAAGACAGAGTCTGGTTTTTACATCCTCAGGTGTTATTTTTCTTGCTATTTTTCTGGCATTAAGAGACATTCTAATTTCCTTAGCAAGATATTGGAATAATTATTTTCCACTAAGGAGGGTGAAGTGAAATTTTGAGATCCCCTCAGAGAACCTTACCAGACTGAGCTTTTATTGTCAGTACCACAAATTGGATTTATTGGGCCTATTTTGCATATGTTATGAAGGCCATCTCACCAGGTGTTCAGAACACCCTTCTGCCTCTCATTCCCCCTCGCCGTTTCATCCTCCGGCACAACCCAGCACCGCTCTCTGCGATTTCTCTCAACAGCAGGGGACACAAATTCTGCCACCGCAGCAGGAAGGAGGTTTTGTTTTGAAAGCGGCCCTAGGCCTGGCATCAGATGGGCTGGGGGTGGGAAGGAGGGCGCCTGCTCTGCTCTCTTCCCCTTCCTTTCTGGCTCATGTCCAGACCCAGCCCCTTGTCACTCCTTCCAGGGACAGATGTTTCCATGACTGTTCAGAGCAATGCAAAGGCACAGGTTGAGAATACAGACAGACCTGAGGTTGACAACAAGCTCCTTCAACTGACCAGCTTCAGGCAAGTCCCTTTAACGTCTGAGCCTCAGTTTCCCCATCTGCTAAGTGGGACAAATGATACCTGTTAGGCAAGGCTGGTAAATATAAGGCATCCATCCCATCTAGCCTGAGGTCTGGCAGAGGAAAGGTAGCCCCCACCTCCACAAATTGTTGCTGCTATCTTTCTCTTTTTAGACTTAGTGATTGTGCCTAAAATCAAAAGCCTGGGAGATGATGAAACACTAAACACCAGCAACCATGTTTTGGCACAAGCAAAATAATTCTTGTTAAAAAATAATGGAAAACTCCATTTCTCGCCAAACAAACAAAAAATGCTAGAGACTGGGGGGGGGGAATATTTTGAAAAGCCTACTCCCTTTTATCACTTTGAATGAGTCATTTTTCTTTAGTAAACAGGAGTGGGAAGCTTAAAATTAATCAAGATAGAGGCGGATAGCATCATTTTAAAGTGAAAGCATAAAGGAAGGTAGTAAAAGGAATAAAAATACACTGTATGTGAGCGGATATTGAAGGCAGAGCGTTCAGAGCTCGTGAAAGATGCTTTTTGTCCATCCAGCAATGTCTGTAGTTTTTTAAAGTTTTTATCAGATTACTTTTATTATAGATTGGCGATTACCGTAATCCTTAGAGAGCCTCCTAAGTGAACAGCTGTGTGTTTGTTCTGTTTCTTTTGGCAGCAGGAGCAGGGAGATGGGGAAGGAAGCGAGGCCTTTTTGATAGTTTTAGCGTTTGTTTTTTTACACTGAGGTGGAGAACCCATCCTGACCTGAACACGTGTCAGACGGGGTCCCTCTGAGAGATTCCGTCAGAGAGCGTGGCCTAGAAGAGGAGGTCCTGGCAGCCCGTGAGGATGGACGACAGGTGGGAGAGGGCTGGGGCCACACCCCCAGATGTATCCTTGTCACCAGGGTCTTCCCCTCCCTTCTAACGGCAGCCTGCCTGAAGACACCTCTAAGCTGCCTAGCAGAGCCAACAGTTTGGCCTTCTGCCTGCTGCTATACTTCCAGCAAGCTCAGAGGCAGAGCTGGGACGGGCCCGGGCAAGTTGAGTGAACTTCTTAGTCATTCCTGAGCTCCTTGTCACCTGGACCCAAAACTAGTATTTCAAGCGCACATTGTGGTGAAGCTTTACCTCGTGCCGTTCTAGGTTTGAAAATGATTGGTGTAAGTTGCGTTAAGTGCTAAAGATTAAAATACGTGCTGCAAAACTAGGCGTCGATCTACTTACATATCTTTCTTTGAAAATTATTATTTGTCCCACAATTCAGTCTGAACCCTTAAAAATGAAAAAAAAAATACCGTTATCTTTTCTGAGTACACTTGAGGCAAAGAACTAGTTGTTCTAACAACTGCTGTAGTAAGAGCTATTCAAGAAATAGAAAGTTTTCTAGGTGTTCCCTGGTAAATGAGATCCATAATATTTGTTTGTTTGTTTTAAGTGAACCTACTGGTTATGCTTTAAAATTCTACCTTGTATGGATTTCCCTTTGCACCATATTTGTGTTCTAAGTACACTTGAGTGCAATGTGTTCATTAAGTTGTGAATGAACAGTGTCTGTGTGTTCCTGGCCTCTTGCCCCATACTCGCCAATCAAAAGGAGGCGCTTTGAGTGTTGTTTCAGATGTATAAAGTGTATTCCAGGTTCCACTTTCTGAGCTTCTTGTCTGACATCTTCATTGAATCTTTACAATTTAAATGATGTGCTCTATCTTCTCCTGGGTGTTTAGCATTTTATTTCCGCCTACTAATGTGCATGGCTGGTGGCTTTCTCCCTCCTCTCTGATGCTCTGCGTCGTCAGATAGAACGAAATCGCAGTCTTATGTTGCTTGTTGTTCTTTTTAACATATTTCTCATTATTTCCATCAAAGTTGAGTTAACTTTGATAGATCTGCAGTCAGTGGTATCCAGAAAGAAAATGAAATTAATGGATCCCAATTTATAGCTCTTCACCTTCTGTGCTTGTGCATTTAAACTGTTAGCAAATAGCATGGTTATTTGATTTCACAAAAAGTTAAGAAGGTAAACAGTAAATAGTAAAGAGCCATTTGCTAAACTGTAACTCACCAAGAGTAGATTTTAGAACTAAAATATAATTAGTGTGGGCTCCTTAGCCATATTACTCAAATATAAAACATGTACAATGCATCACACATATCTTTTTAAGAGCTCTGGGGTGACAGTGTGACACAGTGAGGTGGGCCCAGGTGTACTGATAGAGACCTGGGTGTGGAGCCTTCAGCTATCAGTAGCTGACCATCCTAGCTTTCACTGTCCGGACATGAGACTCTTCATCTGTAACACGGGGATCATAACACTTGCTTTAGAGACATGGACAGAATTGAATTTAAAAACCTTGGGCGCCTGGGTGGCTTAGTGGGTTGAGTGTCTGCCTTTGGCTGAGGTCATGATCGCAGGGTCCTGGGATCGAGTCCTGCGTCAGGCTCTCTGCTCAGTGGGGAGGTTGCTTCTTGCTCTTCCTCTGCCCCTCCTCTCTGCTTGTGCTCACTTGCTCTCTTTCTCTCTCTCTTTCTCAAATAAATAATCTTTAAAAATAAAATAAAATAAAAACCTGTAAGATGCATTAATGCAGTCCTGGGGCATCATATGTGCTTACTAAGAAATGGTCATTATTAACAGGTTAATTTTTAAACATGATACATAGGAATTTACCTAATCCATTCACAGTGAACTTGATCTACTGTCCAAAAAATGCTGCTTTGCTTTTTCTCCCTTCAAGTTGACAAATGCTTCACAATTTTATTTTAATACATTGTAATGTGTATTTCAGAGTAAATATCCTTTTACCCCAAGGCTGATCCCTAGAAATTAAAAATATTTTCAGAAATAAAGGTTCGTTCTGTATTGTCACCCTTAATCTTTGTTGTTGAATGTATGTGCTCCCATTGCCGTAGAGTGCAAGCTCACACAGCTAAAGGAAAAAGCAGTGTGCAAAGTGCAGATGCTTAGAATCGATATCGGTGGAGAACAGGGTGCAGGATGCCCAGATCAGCACAGCCCTGGATTCTGGTCGGGTCTCTCAGAGGCCACTCACAAGTACTTACGCTCTACGCTTATACAGGGGGATCAGACAGCCTTCCGGGGGTAGTCGTGAGGATGGATGCGGTGGCAATCTTCGCAGTATTTCCATGAACAACACATGTTGTTGGAGTTCATAATCTGTGTTATTGCTGTTAGAGTTCATAATCTGTGAGATCGTTGAGTCCCTGCAATATCGTTAGGCTCCTGGACTGCCTAAGTAGGGGAAGCAGCTGACACTGAGACCCACGTTTAGCTAGCAAGTCTTCTAAAGCCTGTGATTTGAGTGTACTTGTCTGTAAAAAAGGACAATGGTCCTTTGAACTCAACATTCATTTAGAATTTGGCCGTGGCCTCCCACATTCTCACAGCTGAACATAAAGCCACATAAAACTCTCTCTGGGAGAGGATAAAAGTGTCCAAAAGTGGGATCATTTTATGTTTGCTTGGAAAATGCAGGCAGTCCTATTGGGTTTTCATTAGGAATTCTAGTAGCCCTGCTTTTTAATTACTTGTAGTTAGTTTCATGAAAAAGCCATTATATTGCCAATGATTTTTGGCACCAGCTATGCTCTCAGATTTGATATCTATAATCTCAGGTGGAAGGCGGGGCTCCCGCCACTGGAACAAGTTGGTGACCCTCTTGTAACAACATTTTCTTTACCTTCCTTCGGCCAAGAAGAATGTTGAACCAGAAATGTGATTTTTTTCCCTCTGATCCGCTGTTTCATTTTCATTGCCTTAAATAGTAGAAAGACATTTTAAAAGAAACCCATAACATTTTTTAATAATGGATTGACTTCAAAATGAAAATGAAGCATGTGAATATGTTTTCTAAATGACCTTGAGAATGACACTGAAGTAAAGAATCCATCATGGATTGAGATTTGACCTGCTATTTTTCTTCTACCAATTTTAGGTTTGATTTCATTTTTAATAATGGCTTTATTATTTACTCTAGCCTGATTCACTCATATAACTGTTTGCTTTGAAATTTGAAACCACATATTTTCTCTGTAACTCAAATAAAAATGGGTTCACAAGAATGACCTTTCAGACAGAAACTGCATAATCCATCCACTTTGACAGAAATAGCGCGCGCACACACACACACTATCGCTTGAGAGTAATGGAATCGTTTTAAGACAAAAGATCATTCAGTTACCGTAAAGCTTGAAATCTAATGATGGTGATTATCAGTGCCAAGTTGTGGACACTGGACGAAATGTAATAACCACTCCCATTAACTGAGCAAACTTGGTGCCGAGTTCCACGCTGAGCCCTTCACGGAATTGCCACACCAGCTCTAGGAAGTGTGGGAATCATGATCCATAGATGAGGAAACTGAGGTACACTGAGCTTGAGTAACTTCCTAGGGTCGCAGACCTGTAAGTGGCCAGGCTGTGTGAGGTAAGTGCAGTTGACCTTGACACCGGGAACCTGGGCTCTGAACTGAGGAGGGGCAGCGATTCCCCAAACAGAAAGCCTGAAGGATATTATGAGAAGCCCTTTTGTTTTCTGCCCTGGATTTCTGAGGGTAAACAGCAAGTGTGTACTCTTTTTCCCATGCCCTGAGAACTCACCTGGCCGAGTTCTCCTTTCCATCCCTGGGATGAAATCTCAGATGGGACCCATAGCCTCTTCAGTTAGTCTTAAATAATTGAAAGTTCTCAGATCAGTTTCAGGATGAAAGAGCCCAGTCCAGCGTTTATCACGACCAGAACTCCAACCTCTCGTCTGGTTTCAATGAGCTCCTTCCTCTTGCAGCTCAGGCCTGTGTTGGCTTGGAAGGGGAGGAGGGGGGTTTGCTGTGGAGGAGGAGACTTAATAAACATTGCAGATTTTTCCCCTCTTTCCTTGCTCCAGCTCCTTTCCCACTCATCATTAGGTGTCACTTGTGACCTCTCCCAGCAGGTCATGTGAGGGTGTGCGAATGTGCAGGGCAGGCAGAGTGCTAAGGGGAAGACGACAAGGTTCCTCTCCTTGGCTCCGGGCATGGGAGATTTCAGACCTCTGTCTCTGGGAGCTTTTGGGTTCCCTGGGGGCAGCTACGCCCCTCCTGCCGCTAGAGGGTGCTTACAGGGCTGCTGGCTTCCTTTGGGGGTGAATCTTTGGGGGAATTCCTTTTACCATAATCCCAAACCACCTTTTCCCAAGTACGTATGTGGACCTAGAAAACTCCCACCCTTGTACGCATGGAAACACAGCTTCCTCTCACCTATCTGAGACCAGGGTAGACATACATAGCCACTGCCCAGGTCTCAGCTCTGAGCAGAGAGCTTGAGACTGCCTTTGCTACTGATTTCTGGAGGCGAAGTTGTCTCCTGTTCCCATCTTTGCACTGTGGGTAACACATTGCAAGCCCTCCGCTCTTCCCTCTGGACTTGCTCGGCTCACAGCGCCACCTGGAGGATATTTCCAGAACACAGTGCCTCCTGGGTTGTCAGGATAATTTTCTCACATTTATCAAAATGCAGGCCCAAGTTTCGTGCTGCTTCACCAGTGTGCCCCAGCACATTGTATGAGAGCCAGTGAGATAGACATCACTTCTTGGTCCAATTCTGGGAAGTCATTAGAAGCTAAGAGTTGGCCTCTGCATCTGTGCACCCATTCCAACATCTGTTTCTATCCTGCAGTTGTGTAGAATGGACTTGTCAGGAGAAACAGGGCTTAACGGGGTGCTGAAAAAGTGGGGAAGTGGTTTACTCAACATGTGGAAAATTGAAACAATTTAATGGAAACCTAGGGCCAGGATTGGTTACCAAATAACATATGAAGACCTCCTCTAGCCAACTGAAAAAATAAGCTAAAAAATGATGAGCATACTGGAATCAAAAGTTGAAATGTTATTAGGAAAAGCCCCTGGGTGCGCCTGAGTGGCTCAGTTGTTTAATTGTCTGCCTTCAGCTCAGGTCGTGATCCCGGCGTCCTGGGATTGAGCCCCACATCGGGCTCCCTGCTCAGTGGGGAGCCTGCTTCTCCCTCTCCCGCTCCCACTGCTTGTGCTTTCTCTCTCTGTCAAATAAATAAATAAAATCTTTTAAAATCTTTAAAAAAGAAAAGTCCCTGGCTTCCAAGAATATACAAGTGTGATTGGCCAGAAGATTATTTCACTTACAGCTTGGAGCTGATGCTGACGGCAATGCTGAGGTCAGAAAAGAGAAGAGTCAGCCGTCAGAATTATAGATGAGCGGGATTCACCGGACGATAAGAAAGAACGAGGCACGTCATTCAGTAATTGAAAAAGTACAGGTCCTGAAAGGGCAGTGGTTTTGACTTAATGCTTCCAGATGGTTGGCCCTCTGATTTCTTAGTTTCTGTTCAATCAGTAGTGTGCAAATTCAGTCCGTATTCGGAAACATACTTTCGCCACTTCCCCATTTACTTTTCAAATACAAAGGAGTACGCACTCAGAAGGGAAGATGTTGAAAACATGGCATGTTCATTAAAATGAATAAATCAGTGTCTTCCAAGTGGAATGGCATTGCTTCCTTTAGCACCCAGAACTACGCATTATTTATAAATGCATTTTGCTTCTAAATATAATTTTTTTGATAACCACGGTATTGTTAACTATGTGCGATACATATTAAGGAGGTGACAAATTCTGTGACACCCTGCTGATTCAAAAAACATCGGGGTCCCGATGTGTGCGTGAGCACAGCTGGTTTACAGGGGCTTGCCATAGTTGGGTTTGGCTCAGGCCTGGCGTGCAAAGGAGGGAGGAATGGAAGAGAGACTGTATACTTGCCCACAAACCACTTCTCAGTAGTCATGCCGGAAGCCCGGAGTCATCCTCAACACGCCCCCTCGCCCTCCACAGCCAGCCTGTCTCCAAGGTCAGCCCAATGCACCTCATCAACATCTCTTGAAATTGTCCATGCTTCTCTCCATCCCCAGAGACACCCTCCTCATAATTGTTATGTCAACAAAAAGTGTCTGGGCCCTTATTGAACCGTCTCAAATTCCGTAAAGAGATGGGTACTATTTTTTTTCTTTTTTTTTAAGATTTTTTTTATTTATTTATGCGACAGAGATAGAGACAGCCAGTGAGAGAGGGAACACAAGCAGGGGGAGTGGGAGAGGAAGAACCAGGCTCATAGTGGAGGAGCCTGATATGGGGCTCGATCCCAGAATGCCGGGATCGCGCCCTGAGCCGAAGGCAGATGCCTAACAGCCGTGCCACCCAGGCGCCCCGGGTACTATTTTTATACCCACTTTGCAGATGGAACACTTGAGGCACAGGAAGGTACAGTAACCTGCCCAAGGCTACTCAGCCTTTATGGAGCTGAGCCAGGGTTCGGACCCAAAGGCAGCTATTCTGAGCCCTGCCGCTGTGTCCCTCCCCTGGACAGTTCTGACCGGCCCCTCTCCACAGCCCCTCTGGCTCCCCTCTCCTGCCACCCATTCTCTGCCGCCAGGGTGATTTCTTAAAAATACAGATCTGACCCTGTCACTGATGCTTCATTCCCCTTCAGTGTGCTTCCCGTACTCTGCCTAAAATCTGGAGTCCATCTGCCCCCACCACCCCCAGGGGGTCTCTGACCACTGTCCCCCTTGCACTCCGCACCAGCTACTGGCTGTCTTCGATGTTTCTGGATTGTACCATGAACTCAGTAGACAGCCACTTCGAGAGTGGATGGCCCCGCCTCCTGCACCTTTATTCCAGATCCTCACTGCCTTTCATCTGACTACTGAGAAGTGGTTTGTGGGCAAGTCCTTTAGGACAGTCCTGCCACATTTGTCACAGCATTATTCAATTCATATCCGTCATATGCATTTTGAATCCTTCTTTTCTAAACTGTCATGACTTTCTGTTTCTTTACACCTGACACCAAATTGCTCCATCAGCAGGTACTAACTGATGGAACACAGCCCATCATTCCGTGAGCACTCATATATTGTGAATGCATTTCTCTCACATTTGTAAGGAATTCAAAAGGAAACATTGTCCTATGAAACTGCATTTTTATTTCACTGACAAGGATGTTTCTCTGTCCTTAAATGGGAAAACCCAAGAATAGAGCTGTGAGAGTGACCCCCCTCCCCCAGCAAGTTGGAGTTTGATGGCTTAAAGTCAGTAGCACAAATACTATTACAAAAAAGTCAGAAAGCGACATGGCACAATTGTATATGTATTGTCGGTGTTCTGTGATCAGACATGTTAGGAAATTAGAAAGATCGGTTCTTCAAGAACCCTTATTAACCTCAAAGGTAAAACTGCTTCTTTTATTATTTGCCTCCAAGAATGTTTGAACTGAAGACGTTTTCAAGCTCACCAAATTCAACACATTCAATTTTCAGAGATAAGGTCACGACGCGGAGATGTTCAGTGATTGGAAATTGAATTAGACTCCCCCTTGACAACAATATTACCACCTTTTCTGGGCCAGAAGGCACGTGGGAAATGGCCAGTCTTCACATATTTAAGAAACTTCTATGGGTGGGTCTGGAACTGTGTTCAAACTCAGGTCCTTGCTCTAACTGCAATGCTTGCTTCCTACTTACAATTTAAAGACCAATTAGGCATTAACTATCTCTTTCTTTTTACTTACCAGAAGCACTTGGCCTACAGTGTTTCACAAATTGAATTTTAAAATCAGGAGAGTTTCTGCAGAGCTCTGGATCTGCTGCTTCAATAGTGAGCCGCAGTCCCCATAGCAGCCCTTAGCTGGAGGCCCCTTTCTCATGAGCCGCAATTGCCCATGATCAGCCAGACCTCGGGGGCATTGAGGCGCGTGGTACCTGGATTCCAGGAACTTGGCTTTTAAGCATTTTTCATATAAAGTGTATGTTTCAAGACTCATTTTCTCTCCCTGACTGCCTTCAGGGTTGCAAATGCTCTTAGTCCTAGCTCACTGGGTCTCCCCAGTGTCATACGTTAGGGGAGGATGCTAGTCTACCTAGCAGCCCCTGTGAGCATCTGGCAGATTTGACGTTAGAAAAGGTTCAGTCCACTTTGGTTTTAAAAGTTTTGAATTCTCTGGTTGCTATTTCCGTGCCCCCAAAGCCCCAGACTTTAATTCATTTAAGAGACAAGAAAGCTTGGTTTGTTTTCCTCTGTGCCAGAGGCGTTTCGTTTCTAACCTTGTGCTCCCTAGTGCAGCAGTGGGCTTCCTTCCCTTTCCCCTGCCTGTTCCAAGGCTGGAACAGCTTCCTGGGCATCACCTGGGATCCTGGAGAAACGCAGAAGCTCGGGCTCCACCCCAAATCTTCTTCAGGACTCTGCATTTCAAGGACATCCGCAGGGAGTCCCAAGCACATTCAAGTTTGAGAAACACTGCTAAAGTGAGTGGCAGTCACCATTTGTTTCTGGGCCTCCTGTGCCTGGCTGGTGTGCCACTTCAGCCCTCCCCAGCCAGAGCAGGACTCCCGCACAGATAATGTGACCCTCTAGCCCGGCTTCTCCATGGGGAAGGAGCTGGCAGGGCTCTGCCCCCATCGCCCTAGGCCAGATCGCAGTGAAGTTCATGTGTGCCCTGGTTCAGCAGACCATTTTGTACCTCGGCTCTGCCACGCTTTATTCTCCAGTTCATTTCAGACTTTCATGAAATATTCAAATGGATATTCAACGTGGTCGCATGTAGCCAAATAGTTTGTGAGTGGACGTTTCTCTCTCCCTCTGGCTTATGTTCCCTCTTCTTAGCCATAAGTCAAGGATCAAGCAGGACTGTATAATGACTGTTGTTCATGCAGTCCTCTGCAGCTGAGATCTAATTTTCCTTTCCTGGAACAAGATGAGGAAATTGCAGCCTCTCCTGGCCGCACCTGAGGGGTCTGCCCAGGTGTCAGGGGCCAGTGGCAAGGCTGAGTCAGCAGGGGGTCATGAGCTATGGTGCTCCCTGAGCACAGTTCATGGTTGTCACATTAATGACGTCAAGATGTAGCCCCAGGTTTCCGGGTGTGTCATCTACCATTTGACCCGTCTTTTCAAATGTACTTAGTCCACATCGTAACAAAGCCTATACTACAGAACTCTGGGAATATACAGCTCTGTCCCAGCCAACACTGTTGAAGCATTGAAAGGTGAAAAAGCAGAAGTTAGGGATTATAGAAGCATCAGAAGAAGGAGCGGCCTAAGCCCCTTTGTTATGCTTGAAGTAGGTATAGTTTGTGGGCTAAAACAGGTCGTCTAGCCCCCGACCTGTCCCTACAGCATTGTCCTCTGCTTTCAGTTCTTCCAAAAAGATGCTTTCTCTTGTCCTCTCCGAAGAGTTCAAATTAAAACTTTTAAACTCTGAACATGGTCATGTGTAAATATCAGTGTGTTGAAATTTATTAGGGCAATTGGGAATGACAGAGGAAAGAGAGAGGGAAGGGGCAGAATCAAAAGGAAATGACATGGAAAGTGGTTGGAATCAGTGCCTTTCTCACATAATCCTTTCACACTGCTTTTGTTCTGGAAACTGCTCCCTAAGGTTAGATGGCTTGGAGCAGAAGGGCATGCCTGCAGGAGACCTCCTGACTGCATCTGCCTCCGTTTACCCATTTTCACGCCTTTTTTTTTTCCCATGATGAAATCCGTGTGAAAGCAGGCCAGTGAGCTTCCTTAGGAGTGCGCCCTGGTAAATGGACTGGTGTCCGTCATCTTACGAGTTGAGAGTAAAAATTCTTATTTAGTGTTCCAACGGCCCCAGAGCCCGCCGTAACAGACGGGGCGTGCTGCAAAGTCGGGACAGTGGCAGTGTGGATATTTGCACTTCTGGTCCTCGTGTGATGGAATTAGAAGGGAAGACAGGTGTGCCAGCCACCATGGGCTTTAAGGCCAGTTCACATTAGATGATAAGGACAACTCATCATTCAGAGACTATTTTCCTAAGAACAGTAAATGCAGGAACCATAGTGCAGTCGGTCACACGCCAATAGTCCCAGATGCCATTTTGAAATTGGAAATAGTTCATTCATTCTTAGCACCTCAGAACCACACGATTTAAAAGGAGAAAGGATCTTGGGAATCTCATCCAAGCACTTCGTATTGCAGATGAGGAGAGGAGGCCCCAGGAGAAGAGGTACAAGCTCTATCACCTACCACCCACTGGGCCACCTTCCTGCTTGCCTTGCGGAAGTTTGCTTTGGTCCTTAAGCACAAAGCTGATGGGTGCAAATCTTAATCCTGCCCTTCACTCTGCCCCCAAATGTACTGCCACTGTCCCATCTGTGGACACATTTGGAAGCCCCAGATATGGAACTGGAGATCTTACACACGTAGGGGAGAGTTGGGAGGGTGGGGGCTGGGGTTGCCTCTGAGCCCAGGCTCTGCTACCTGTTCTGGCTCTGAGCTCCTCAGTGAAGGGGACCCCAGTTCACCTTCCCCGTCAGGTGAACCCAGTGTGGTGGATGGAGAGATGCAGAAGGCGCCGCAGAGAAATTGCCACTCCCCTCTGGCATTTCATTCGAAATTTGTTCAAAAAAGCAATCTCGGGGCACCTGGGTGGCACAGCGGTTAAGCGTCTGCCTTCGGCTCAGGGCGTGATCCCGGCGTTATGGGATCGAGCCCCATCAGGCTCCTCCGCTGTGAGCCTGCTTCTTCCTCTCCCACTCCCCCTGCTTGTGTTCCCTCTCTCGCTGGCTCTCTCTATCTCTGTCGAATAAATAAATAAGATCTTTAAAAAAAAAAAAAGCAATCTCAATCTTCATGAGAGGGGGGAGGAGGTGGCTTTTTCAACTAAATTGAAGTATCATAATCATAATAGAACTGCACAATTAAAGGAAGTCGTTATGTAGGAATTGCCTTGGGGCCTCTCAAATCTCGCATCGGAAAATATTTTTATTAGAGCAAATCCTTTTGCAGATTACTAAAATTGTCTCTTAACAAAACATGGCAATGGGTGTATTTGGAGATTAAGTTTTTAAAAGATGATAAGGGAGAACTATCAGGCTTCCCTTCCCCCACCTCCAAGCTTGTTCTTAATAGACACCTCATTTTCTTACCATGAGAGCAGATAATTTTATAGTATTAACACTCTATTTATTTTGTAAATTAGTTATTTGATGTTAGTTGAATACATTACCCTTAATGTTTCTAATTATAACCAAAGATGCTGAAAAAATCTGTAACCGGTTACTTTGGGATGCTGATGCATTCAAAAATGTTCTCTGCCAGCAATAACAGGCAGGGAGAGGAGTTGTTCTTAGAAAAATGCTACATATATTGTGCACTAAGTAGAAAGATGGCTTATAGATTTATATTGGGAGTACTGATAAATGTTACCTTATAGTGGTTTTTGTTGAGGGAGAGGGTGGTCAAATTGTACAGAAAGCCATGAATAATAAGGCCATGAATAATTAACTATTATACCTGTTTTCTATAAAGTAACATATTTAGGTATGATTGACATCTTAAGATTGTATTCTTAGTTCCCTAGGGGATTTGGGGAAATACATACCACAAGGAAACTTTTGACTTCTGCTCACTAAGTGTGAAAAATTATGGAGCACTTATCATTAAATTATCTAGTTACAAGGTTAATCTAGAGGTTTTTCTAGTTTTCTTGTTTAATTAAAAAATAAGTTTTTTAGTTAACAGAAGGAACTTCGTACATAGTCTCGCTTTTCAGAAGAAAGTGTTTTCAAATATACTGGTTGGCGAACGTAAGATAACTGAAACATGCTTTTTAAAAATTTTTTCGTCTTTGCTGCCAGTCTCCTTTCTTGCCAATGTTTTCAGTTTTTGAAGAGTTAAAGAAGTGCTCGTTTCAGATGTTATCAAGAGATTGGGGAGTAAGAAATCAGAAGTTTTGCTTCATTGAGAAAGAGACATACTCTAATTCACCGCTGCTGTAGCCTGAAGCAGATACCGGATTCATAGGAACCCAGGGGCATTCAGTGAACTGGGAACGCGGCTCTGCCAAACCCGCATTTCCACATTCAGCCAGGATTTCCTGGGTTTGATACAAGGAATGCCAACCGGGCGTGATCAGGGGGCGGATCTCACCAATGGGGAGGCGGCTGCACGAGCCCACGCGTGGGAAAGCTCAGCCCCTCTCTGTCCCCCGAGCACCCGTGTCCGACTGCGGGCGCCAGGGCGCGGGCTGGGAAGTCGGGCGCGGGCTGTCCACGCTCCGGGACCCAGGGAATCGCCGCCCAGAAGCGGCCCCCGGCCTGAGGGCGGCCGGCGGAGGCGGGGGCGCCGCGGGGTTTCTCTGTTGCTACAGCCGTGATGTCACTCGCCCATCCTAACCCGCGGTTGGTTGTTGTGTGTTTCAGCTCTGCCTGCAGTTGAGCACAAAGACCTGGAGGAGACTCCCACATCCTTCGGGGAGAAGAAAGGAGTCAGCTGAGCAGATTAAAGGAACTTGTGGCTTGTGGCCTTTTGGAAAGGGGGAAAGTGAATTAGAGGCCCTGTGGCAGTTAATGAGCTGTGAGATGAGGCACCGCTGCTGCTGCTGACACCCAGATTCCAAGCTCCGTCCGCGCTGCCCTTTGTGCTTCATGTACATGTGTCTATTCAGCGCATCCGGAGGCGCCCAGACCAGAATCCAACACGGCTGCCGGGGAGAGACCACCCACCATGCCCACGGAGACCCTACAGACAGGTAGCATGGTGAAGCCGGTCAGCCCCGCGGGCACCTTCACCTCGGCGGTCCCCCTGCGCATCCTCAACAAAGGGCCCGACTACTTTCGCAGGCAGGCCGAGCCCAACCCCAAAAGACTCAGCGCCGTGGAGAGGCTGGAAGCGGACAAGGCCAAGTATGTCAAGAGTCAGGAGGTCATCAACGCCAAGCAGGAGCCCGTGAAGCCGGCCGTGCTGGCCAAGCCCCCGGTGTGCCCCGCCGCCAAGCGCGCCCTGGGCAGCCCCACGCTCCGAGTGTTCGGCAGCCACGCCAAGACCGAGAGTGGCGTGCAGAGGGAGAACCTGAAGCTCGAGATCCTGAAAAACATCATCAACAGCTCTGAAGGCTCCAGCTCGGGCTCGGGACACAAGCACAGCTCCCGGAACTGGCCGCCCCACCGGCCAGACTCCACCGACCTGCACCGGCACTCGTTCGCCGAGTCCCTGAAGGTGTACCCCACGCAGGGCCGCGGCAGCCCGCAGGAAGGCGGCTCCCACGTGGGCAGGAGGCTGCTGGAGCAGTCGGCGGAGTCCTTCCTCCACGTCTCCCACAGCTCCTCAGACATCCGCAAAGTGACCAGTGTGAAGCCCCTAAAAGCGATCCCCTGCAGTAGCTCCGCCCCTCCTCTGCCTCCCAAGCCCAAGGTCGCGGCCATGGCCGCCATGAAGTCCCCTGAAGCTGACCCGGTGGAACCAGCCTGCGGAGTCACCCGAAGACCCTCGCTCCAGCGGTCTAAGTCGGACTTGAGTGACAGGTATTTCCGTGTGGACGCAGACGTGGAGAGGTTCTTCAACTACTGCGGACTGGACCCCGAAGAGCTGGAAAACCTTGGAATGGAAAACTTTGCAAGGGCTAATTCCGACATCATATCCCTCAACTTCCGCAGCGCAAGCATGATCAGCTCAGACTGCGAACAGTCTCAGGACAGTAACAGTGACCTTAGAAATGATGACAGTGCCAATGACCGGGTGCCATATGGCATTTCTGCCATCGAAAGAAATGCTAGGATCATCAAGTGGTTATATAGCATCAAACAAGCTAGAGAGTCACAGAAGGTATCCCACGTGTAAGACAAAGTGCGTGCAAAGGAGGGAGGGATGGGTCTCTGTGCATCCGCAGTCGTGAAGGTTGTGAGGTCTCCTTGAAGTGTTGTGAGCTTCTCCACTCTTTGTGTTGCTTGTTGTGCAATGTTTCCAAGTTGCATGCCTGTCAACATGGGGACTGACCTGGCTTCCACGTCAACCATCGCTGCAGAGCCTGGCTGAACACAACGTCATCTGCCAAGAGTTTCAGGCCAGAATCTGATTAGGGCTTCAATCTTAAGCAAAACTGTTTACACAAAAAACGGTATACAACTTCTTCAATATTTATGTGGTTCTTGTGTTTTTATATCCCGAGTTCTTGTGTCTTAATTAAAAGTTTTATCAACTGGCTTTTAAGTTACGAGTAGAATCTTTTTGAAATAAAAAGCCAATTTGCCTACGTGTGAGCCCGAAACAATGGGGAAAATCAGTGGGATCTGCCACCAAACAGATACAGTGACTGACCTAAGATAGAGAACCAGGCTGGGTTTTCTGAGGAAGAAAGCGCTGAGCCTGATGTTAATCATTTGCATATTGGAATTCTCCTGCCACTTAAGTAATGGTTGGAGCAACAGTGCTACGTTTTGTGTCCGAATCAGTGTGTAAATGTTGGTGCTTCTGTGTAATACTGACCCCAAGGAAAGACAATCAGAAACAATGAAGGTGATTAAATCTAAGAGTTTGGAAGCTGGGGGTTTTGTTGATGTTGTTCTGATTTGGGTTGATTCCGAAATTTCTACTATGAATCTTTTGACGGGAATGGCCATCCTAAAGCTGATACTAAATGTCTTTAAAGAAAAAAAAGTTGTTTGTTTTTTGATCAAGAACTAATTCTATACTGACTCTCTTCCCTCTCTCCTTCCCTCCTTGTGTCGTTGATTTATTTGGGAGAGGGAAGCGGGGCTTGTGCAGGTGTGAGCTATCCGAAGGCATGAACACAAATGGGAATACCAGCCATATCGGTATAGAGCCTCCCATTCAAAAGCAAATACCTTCCATAGCCAAACCATATCTGAGCAGTGCGATTATGTTGTCTTGCATATGTTATTCTTTCAGGCTGTGGACCTTTGTTACAGCTCTAGGAAACTATAGAGACATGATGCCATGTAGCTTTTCCACCCTCTGGTCTCTAGTGCTGCATATCGACTCATTCCCGCTTTCCCCAGTAACTGTCTCGCAGGTGGGTCGTTAGCTGTGGACCAGCTGACAGCCGTGATGTGTGGTAGCCGAGAGGTAAACATGCAGCGGTCTGCTTCATTGCTCCGTAGTCATGCTCGGAAGTGCTCCGCAGCACTACCTTGACTTCATCAGCTAATGGGAAACTTTTTATGGTGTAAATGCTGTAAGACTTTGTACATACTTCAGTTGTTATGAAATCTTTAAGAAAAAAGAAAAAGTTACGCTAATAAATAGCTTTGGTGCAGGCACTAACGGTGGTCGTTTCTCTTTGTCCTTTTCTTTGCTCCCGCCACGACAAGTTTAACTTTGGACTGTGAGCCAGAAGTAGATTTGTGATAGCCTCGAAGGAACATGTTTTCATTAAGTTACTTTCGCCATATCACAGTTATTCTGAACAGCGATAGCAGTGTGCTTCTGCTAAAATAGTTTCGTCAAGGTTCCTAAAATATGCTGCCTCTTTTACTTAGTTCACACTTGGGTTATTTTTACCTTTTCTTAAACATCAGAAATTTTCACATCTTCCGCGAGACCTTCAGTTGTAAATATTTATGAGTTCTTACTGTGGAGACCTACCTTTGAATGTTATTTGTACAAGCCCAACATCATTAGCATTACACGAGTTCATACATTTGTCCACTCGTTTGTTCATTCCTCTTTCTACAGGTCATTTGGTGAGTGGCCCCCTTTTTGGGCCTGACAGTAGGCACAGGACTGTTGGGGTCAACAACACAGTCTCTGCCTTGAGGAACATAGATGCTCACCTTTAAGAGAAACAGCATTCCTCTTAGTGGACAGATCTTATCTCATCTTATTAGGACACTGAGTATTCAAGTATCTATTGAATCAAGTTATTTGAAGATTCACATTGCTTCAGAAGTTACGTATACTGTGTAAATGGGAAAGAAAGCATTGTTTAAAAAGCAATTTTCAGAAGCAGGAATGATAAGATTCCCAACTATTACTGTTTATAACTTTTTCCTTCTGGAAATCGAATGTGGTTGCTTGACCCTCTCTCTGCTGATTTGGAATTCTTTCTGGTTCTCTGATTAATTATCAGTTCCACTAGACCTCTACTTCCCAGAAGAAACATTTGGAAATGTAGCTTTCAGTGGTGATGACACAGTGCATTCAAGATGATAGAATGAAAATAGGTTTCTTTCATTTAGTTCAAAATAAGTATATGTGTGTGTGTGTGTGTATACATATATATTCTTCCCTCACGGTTAGGGCAGAAATGTGGCCATTTGAAATATTCATGGCTTAGCATTTATATATCCATCTCTTTCTAGAGCTATTGAAATACCAAAAATAGATGTCATTTTTCTAAGGAAACCATTTTTTTGGGAGGCGAGCACTTCTTAGCTAATTTAATATCACTGTCTATGCTGTTTTAGTCATGGATTCTGATGAAGCTTCCAGCATTTCAAAACCATGTTTAATCTATGTCCAACCATAATTCAGTCTAATCCTCTGTGGCCTTATTTGTACAATGGACAAATGTGAGCCTTTTGGTTCCCTTTATGGAAGGGGGGAGCTCTTTATTTTCTTTTTTGTTCTTGAAATTAGAGTTTCTATAAAGGACTGTTTCAGAGGCTTCATATTAAATCCTAAGAGTGAGACATTTCCTAATTGTGAAGTCCTTTTTACAAAGTGCTGGTTCTGCTAGTGGATGAAAACTATCTCGTGTGCGTGTGTGCGTGCGTGTGCGTGTGTGCGTGTGTGTGTGGTGAGAATCGTCACGTTGGTAGGAATATAGAGTTATGTATTTCAGCGTACTTTTCCCTGACACAATGCGGATTGAAGCATGATTTCACAAGATGGCTCTAAATACTGGTTGTTTCCGAAAACCACCGAATTTTAAGACTACTCCCAATATCCACCCGCTCTGCCGTTGTCTTAATCCAGGCTCCCATCTTCATACCTGAACTGTATTGTTCCTGTAACCTCCTAGCTGGAGGCCCCTCAGCTCCCAACCAATCTCCCTCCCATCCCATTTCATGCCAAAGACATCCTAATCAACTCGGGTCATGTCGCTCCTCTATGTGAAAACATCCTCCAGCTTACACATGTTGCTGAAAGGAGATATCCTAACTTCTTACGAGAGAATGTGGGGCATTTACCTTTCAGACCCCATTTTCTGTGTCCCCAGGCCCTCAGGCTCCAAGCAGAGGAAGTTTCCATTGGGAACTGTTTGCCACTGTGTTAGTGGTCTATTGCTGCAAAACAAATTTCCCCAAAGCTCAGCAACTTCAAACAAATATTTATTATCTCCCTTTCTGCCGGTTAGGAATCCTGGTGTGGCTTAGTCAGATAGTTCTGGCACAGGGTATCCCATTAGGCTCCAAACAAAATGTTGGTTGGGGCTGCATCCTCTGAGGGCTTGACTGGGGCTGGAGAATCTAAAATTCCAAGATGAATCATGTGGTGGTGGCAAGAGTCCTTACAACATGGCATCTGTCTTCCTCTAAAGGGAGTGACCCAAGAGAGAAAGCAATGAGGAAGCCACAGAGCCTTTTATGATCCAATAACTAAAGTCACACCCCTCCACCATGTTCAAATCATTTAAAGCATGTCACTAAATACAGCCCACACTCATGGAGAGGAGAGTTAGTCCTCATCTTTTAAAGGAAGGAATATCAAAGCATTTGTGAACATGTTTTAAAAATCCCTACTGCTGAATTTCAGTAGCTTTTCATTCTGTGAGGAATGCTTTTTCCTTCCTCCTTGACTTGCTGACTCCTGCTCTTTCAAGACTCAACACAAGGATCAACCAGTGAGATTTTTGCATTTCTATGATGCCTTTTCCCATTACCCACTAATTTTTGTCATGCGCATGGGTCCTGCCTTTGCTAGCTTAAACAGTGTCTTTGTGTAAATTATTAGAAGGTATACCTTCCTCAAAACGATATCTTTTCTGCCAGATTAAAAAAAAGAACTATCCTAATAATTCATAAATCTCCAATGATTATAAAGTGAACTGTGATCTCAGAGAGGCCAGTGCACAGCACAGCAGCCCAGAGTATCTAGTAGATGCTTAATAAGTGTTGGCTGGATTTTTTTTAACCTATCACTTTCAAGTCCTGTGCCAGTTACTCTGTAAGTGTTAGCAAATGAACCCAGGGTGGTAGTTACTGTCCCATTTTACAGGAGAAAAACCTCAGTTCCATGGAGGTGAAGCCCCTTAACCAAGATCCCAGAGGAAAGAGATGCAGAATGGGACTTGAACTCTACACTGCGATTCCAGCTCTGCCCCCTACCCCTGCCACAGCCCAGCTGAAGCCAGAGAAAGGCAGACTGAAGTGTTTTGTATTCAAAAACCAAAGTGCTCTTAAATTCATCCTGTTAATTTCTTCTGCCTGTATATACAAACATGTGTCAGACACTCAGCATTTCAACAATTTCGTTCTTACCAAAATGGTAACCAATAAAATTTAGAAAAAGACTTCAGCTGTTCCATGATGTGTAACACAGAGTCTGCAAAGTCCAAAGAGACAAGGCTGTTGTTAGAAGAGCGTTTTTTCAGTTTTGAGTGTGCTGTGTTTTGGAGGTACATCCTGTCTTTTTTGGCCAAGGACTTTCAGAACGGTAAACAGAGATAAATGTCTGCCCATAATTCAACAATCAGGAAGCACATTTTGGCAATTTGGTGAATCAGCATCCCTCCTCTCGGCCGTCCTTGAAGAGGTACATGGTGTGTTCCATCCAGAAGATGTACTGGTGAAGGAATAACAAGGTTAAGGGTGCTCCAGAGGAACTGAATAGATTCTTAACTCAGAAAGGATGATTAATCTCACCACAATTTTGAAAATGTGAAACCTGCCTTGTCCACTTAGCCCCGTAAGATGACCAAGAGTTCTACTGGCTTCCACATGGCTTCCAAGAGCTGTACTATGAAGGACCACAGGCTCAGTGGTGGTATGGTTGGCTCTGAACAAGTCACCATCGTGGAGGGTTTCTCTCATATGTTCAGCTCGCACCCCCTTGCTTTGGCAGAAGCCCAGCAGAAGGAGAAGCCGGAGGGAAATGAGCCTCAGCAGCCTTTTGAAACCCCTTCCTCCAGTAACTGAGAACAATCCCCCTAAAACTTTGCCTCCATTCCCTTATCTGTAAAACAGAAGAAAAGTCATCTAATGTGTGGTCCTTTGGCCTCAGGGCTGTGACAGCACTGAGAGCTGTTCTGGAACTTTAGAATGAGGTATGGTGTTAACGAAAATTCAGAGAGGACTGGATTCATGTTGTCATGGTGAGTAGGATGGCCTGAAGGGGACCAAATACTTCCCCGACAGGCATTTTATGTACCTGCCACCTGAGAGAGTTCTAGTTGGAGAAAGAAATGAAGTCTGTAAAACAATTCTTTTCTGAATGGAAGGAATCTCTAGAAACAACACAGGTTGTCAAAAGCTGACAGAATTGAATGTGGCCAAGTGCACATCAACCTACAAAACCATGATAATAATAATGATATAGTCATTCACTAATTGGGCATTTTTTTTCATTCCACATTCATGAAACATCTATTAGTATGTCTTAGATGCGATGCTAAAAGCCCTTGTCTCATTATCTCATTTTATCTCATTATCTCATTTTAAAGTTCACAAGAACTTTAAAAGTGAATTGGAATCCATTTTGCAGATGAGAGATCTGAGGATTGAGCCACTTCTCAAAGGCACACATCCAATAAGGGGCAAGAGTGAAATGCAAACCCATGTTAATAAAGCACGTGTTAAGACTCATTCCATAAGGAATTTTTAGCATCTAGGAGGGTGGGAGCCATTTTCACTCCTTTGTGGTAGGAATGATGTGTTACGGAACATTCCCCAGAAGCTGAACAGGCAGTTGCAGATACTGGATTGTGATTCTTCCATACAGTGAGTGACTCAAACCTGCTTCTCATATTCGATCACATCAGGACTGAGGCTTCCGGGTTCTTCTGAGAGGGACATTAGTGATCAACTATCCCTCTCGTACTTTACAGAGGAGGAAACAGGTGCAGAGCCATGAAGTGGTGGGACCCAGACGGGGCAACAGAGCGGGAGGGTCAGCCGCTGCGGCTGGACAGAGACGCGAGTGTTCCCCCACCCTCACAAAGGACCAGCGCCAGGGAACGGGGGCACCATGCAGCACTAAGAATTCCACCACATGGCTTAGTTAATATATATTTTTCCTGTGCAGTATTCCTTGTCCTCAAAAACTAGCAGATATTTAAAGAAACTTTAATTAGATTTTCTATTAATATGCATTAACTATTTTTCAATTTAACCATAGCAGATATAAAAATACTTAATGGAGATGAAGGGATTTCTCTAAGGAAGTTTTTAGCAGTTTTGAAAGTACTTAGTACTGTTTTCATGTTATTTTAGTAACTCCACTGTCCATAGACGCACCATATTCCTCAAGAGCTTAGGGACTATTTTTATAGGCCTGATTCTTTGCCTCCTCTATTCTCTGATGCAGACATTGCCACTGGCTGAAGTTTCCATTTGCTTCTCCTTCCAGTTCATAAGAGGATTGCATGTTCACCCCTCCAAGCGTTAGGCGTGGCCAATGAGCCATGAATGGAAGTGAGCATGTTAGAGTAGGGAGGAGCCAGCCCCAGGTTCTCCATGTTCTCTTCCCTCCAATATGGCAGCCAGCAAAGTTCCAGGGGGTGGAGTTCCCATTAGAGTTGCCATTAGGATCCTGAATGAAGACAATGGGGACGAGAGCCCTCCTTCCCCAACACAGAATGGATATGTAAACCCCAGGGGATGAATCCTGTCCTTGTAAGCCACCGTGATTCGGGGCATTATTTTGTCCTGCAGCACAACCTGGCCCATCCAGACTATTGCCTCAGTAGAAAACTAACCAATAAGACTTAGAAGACTGCCATGTTATTCCAGCAAGAAACAGGATCAAAGGGCCAGCTCTTAACACACTGTTTCCCAAAATGTGCCCCTGGAACACTATATTTGAATTCCATGAGGTTCTCAATACAAAGTAAATTCCTGAGCTCCCTTCTAGACATCCCAAGTCAGAAGCATAAGGAGTGGGCGCAGGAATCTGCCTTTTTAACCAGTACCCTGCAAATGGTTCTTGGGCAGGTTAAAATTCCAGATTTCCTAAGTTCACAGTTAATCAACTTTCACAGTCACTAAATGGAAAACAGGGAGAATGCTATAGTTTTCAGATATTGCAAAATACTCTTGATACATTTTGGAATCATAATTACAAGCTCTAGTCCCTGGGGTCTTATTTTCCAAAAGGAAAACACACAGGAGACCGCCTGCCAGCTCTCATAGACACAGCAGGCAGAGTGACATCACACTGCGACTTCTGTCCACTTCCTATGCCCAAGCCGTGCTGGCCTCTGGAACCCTCTTCTGGACCACTACCGTAGCCTCTGAGTGGGTCCTCCATTCTGCTCTCTCCTCAATTTACTCCCATCAAGCAATCAAAAGTGACCTTTGCAAAACCAATAGCGCATAGAGTTATTCCGCCACTTCAAACCGTTCAGTGGTTTTCCACAGTGGTGATGACAAAATTTAAAAAATGCCTCTCCTCAGGCCGTAAGACCCCAAGGTGTCTCCTCACAGCCTTGGCTCCCCCCAACACCGAGGCTCCCCATTCTGTCTGCTCCCACTTGTGTTTCTGAACAGCACAAGCTCCTCTTACCCCAGCCCCAGGGTCCAGGACAGTGCTGCCCTCCTTCACAGACCTTTTCCTCTTGATAGTCCCTCCTCACATCAGGGACTGATCACTCCTCAATAAATCCCCTTCCAGCTACTCTATGTAAAGTCGATTCCTTGTGTGAATTAATCTCTATCCCCTGCTAATTTCCTTCCTGGCACTTAGCACGATCTGAAATCCTCCCATTCATTAAGTTATTGACTATCGTGGGCATCCTTTTACCCCCTTTACCTGGTTCAGTGCTTGGCACAGGGATGCTGAAAAATACATATCTTCGGAATGAATGGAGGAATCCAAACCTAACTCCTCACCCAATCCCACTTCATGGCTTCGGAATCCCGTCATCAGCTTGTCCTTCTGCCCCTCCTGTCTCTAACAGTGACACTGTCATTCTACAAGTGAGAACTGGGGTTGCTGTCTAATAGTTTCTAACTCTAGTATTTGTTTTTTGGAAAATGGAAAAAAAAAACACAGTGCATTTAAGGTCACAGGAGTCCACAATATGGACCTTGGCACATAAAAGGGTTTTATAAGCAAGAATTTCTCACTCATCGCACAGTGACCTTAAAAAGAAGTGGAAGTCTCCTACTCACTCTGTACCATAGCACAAAGCAGTGAGGAGCTGNGGGGGGTGTGGGGGGGGGGGGGGGGGGGGGGGGGGGGGGGGAAGGCAGTGACAATCTAAGAATGCCTGGTCTTTATCTTGACTTTGCCTCAAAGGTCGAGGAATGAATAACATACCCCATTTCCTTGCTTAAATACCGAAGTTTGCCTTTTATATGAAAATACAAACTCGAGGTAGCACTACTGGGTATAAACCATTGGAACCCTCCTGGCAGACTGTCTCAAGGCAAATCGGGTTCAGAAACACCTCCCATTTTAGCCTTTCTGTTCATGCACACTGACCTCTCAACCATGCGCTCACCATCGCCTTCTCTGAAAATTCTGCTAACTGGGGAATTTAAAAAAATAAATAAATAAAGGCAAGTCACGCATGAATGCAATTGCTCTCTCAACTGAACGAAACTGTGGTGGCTGGTAATTGAGAACATATGGAAGATGGACTGAGAAAAGGGAAACGGGGAGGGAGAGCACTTCGTTGCTCTAACATGCTTGGGGGAGCATGTTTGGCCTTGGAAAGTGTAAATAAGTGGGAAGCTTTCCAGGATTTCTAGGCATGCTTAATCTGTCCTGCTTGTTTCCTCCCCTTCCCCCTTTTTTTCTTTTTTTCTTTTTCTTTTTTTATACTAGATGGAGAACTGCAGCCAGGTAAGTTATTTATGTGCCTCTCAGCTGCGGCAGGCAGGCGCTCCAAATGTTTCAGGCAGGCACATCATTTCTCCACCGAGTTCTCGACCATTTTAAGGACTTGAGCTACTGAGCATTTTATTTTGGAAGAAAATGTTGATACATTTATTTAGGAACTTCATGGGCATGTGGTTATTTCACTAAAGGCTCTTCCTATGTGCTCCCCATGAACGGACAGCTGCACGTGGTGCAGGAACGTGAGGCCAAGGTCTGCAGTTGTGAGAAAAGGACACCATGTGGTCTGAACCCAGGCTTGGTGTGTTTTGTCCATGTTTCGAATTCCTCAGAACATTTTCGTGTATGAGTGTCCGATATAAAACCAACCCACTCCCCCTCCAGACTTCTGGCTCTGAGTTTAGGGATCTTCTTCCAAGTGCTGAGAATTCTTTGAATTAAAGAATCTGTAAGTTGAGCTTTGGACAGCATTTTGGGTTCCCAAGGTTTTGTTTTCAGCCTTTAATTCACCACCTGATGCCTTTTAAATCCGGTTTAATGGTCGCAATGGATTTTTGTGCTTTCTGCTCTTAAATGATTATGTGTTTGTATGCACACACGTCGGATTTCTTAAAGAATTTATTCCAGACAAATGTGCTGAGGGTCAAATTACACTACCGTTATTTTTTAAATTAAGATCCTGGCGAGTTAGAGGAAGGGGTCTTTGCGGGGAAATTTGACCTGATATGCAGCCTGGCAGGTAGTAAGGCCAATTTCAAGCTGGAAAGAAAATGTAAAGTGTCTTCCCTTCTTCCACACATATGGACTCTTAACCCTCTTCTGGTGATTTAGTTGCTTTTCCACACATTTGGGTTAAGGGGAAAAGAAAACACTGGAGAGCAAACATCTTGCCTGGTGAGAAGACAGAACAGCTAAGAAGGTGACATAGTTGTGTTTGATTTTCCTCTTTCTGTTCATACGTGTGCCCACGATAAGGGAACCTCCCCTGAAGGCAGGGACTGTCCCCACTGTTGTGTCGCCACCACCTCGTTAACTGTCTGGTATGTGAGCGGAATAGGTGCTTCAAGTTTGTTGAATAACTATGGGGTACGAGAAAACCCAAGATCTCTTTAGGAGTCCTAATCTGAAGGGAGAGACCAGAAAGGCTCAGCAGGGTGCTTTCCCTTCGGTTGTGCCCTGTCCTTCGCAGGTCTCCAACTAAACGTACTCTAGCTGTCCCCCGCTTCGGCCTCCTCCATCCCATTTCCCTTCTGGGAGGGACTGCCCTGTGGCAGGCTCTGCTCTAAGCCTGGGGATGTGGCAACGAACCCTCCAGGTGGAACACCACCCCCCCACCCCCCACCCCCACAAGGAGCAGATATATAGAATATGAGACAGTGACACAAGCTTAGGAGAAAAGAACAAAACAAGGCTGAGTGCTGGGACCACTGGGTGGCACAGTTGGTTAAGCGTCTGACTCTTGGTTTCGGGCAGGTCATGATCTTAGGCTCCTGGGATTGAGCCCCGAGTCCAGCTCCAAGCTCAGCATGGAGTCTGCTTGAGATTCTCTCTCTCTTTCTGCCCCTCCTGTTTGTGCTCATGCTCTCTCTTTAAAATAAATCAATACAAAAATAAATAAGTAAATAAATTCTTTAAAACAAAAACAGGGCAGATAGGCAGTGGTCTTACTTGGGTTGTCATTTGAGGAAAAACTGAAGCAAGGGTGGGAGAACCCTTGTAGATATCGGGGAAAAGCAGTTCAGGCTACAGACACAGCAAATACGCCCTAGGGCCAAGAGGGCTGAAGAGAAGCAAAGGGGGTCAGGAGAGCCTATTTAGCTACTTAGTAATGAGTGTCTAAGAGAGAAAAATGTTGTAGAGGTCAAATGCCATTTAGGGGACCCTCCAGGTTAAACAAAACCTCAGCTATTCTCTGGGATCTCTGTGGGAACATTTCCATTCCGAGAGGCAGTTTTAGTGCAAACTGGCTCCTAAGTGTATATGAGTCCGGAACTACTTTGGGGGGAGCTTGGTTCCCTCAAGATCACAGAAACTAGCTGACGGCCAGACAGGTCACCAGCTGCGTCCCCAGTGCATCCTAACGGAGCCACGACAGTCAGACATCCAGGAAAGAGAAGAACAGGGCCACAGCGAACTGCTATGTCAGACGACAGACAGAGCATTGGGGAAAGATTATGTTCTCCTGACAGAATATTTGTTTGCTTAGTCAGACTTGAATTACCACCAATTGCCACTGCTTGCGAGTCTTATTTTTGTTTTGTTTAATTAATAGCATTTCTGTAACAGAAAAGTAAATCATACCAAATAATACATGTTTTCAAAGAAACACCTTTTTTATAATAAAGACATNGAATGTTAGGGGACCCTCCAGGTTAAACAAAACCTCAGCTATTCTCTGGGATCTCTGTGGGAACATTTCCATTCCGAGAGGCAGTTTTAGTGCAAACTGGCTCCTAAGTGTATATGAGTCCGGAACTACTTTGGGGGGAGATTGGTTCCCTCAAGATCACAGAAACTAGCTGACGGCCAGACAGGCCACCAGCTGCGTCCCCAGTGCATCCTAACGGAGCCACGACAGTCAGACATCCAGGAAAGAGAAGAACAGGGCCACAGCGAACTGCTATGTCAGACGACAGACAGAGCATTGGGGAAAGATTATGTTCTCCTGACAGAATATTTGTTTGCTTAGTCAGACTTGAATTACCACCAATTGCCACTGCTTGCGAGTCTTATTTTTGTTTTGTTTAATTAATAGCATTTCTGTAACAGAAAAGTAAATCATACCAAATAAATACATGTTTTCAAAGAAACACCTTTTTTATAATAAAGACATGTGTATAAATATATATATATAACTATATATAGATATGTATACATATATAACATACATACATACACTGTATACATCTATAATGCACATTCATGTACTATGTATGTATATATATATATATATAGTATCTGTATTAGCTGGTCAGCCTACTTGAGCTCAGATTTCAGTTTTCAGTGGTGAGTTGGAGAACACGTTAGCCCCCAGCCCCACTTGGAGAACAAAGGCAATGGAAACCAACAGAACAGTGCAGACCAGCAAAAATTCACAGGGTGGAGGGTCCTAGAGACAGAAAAATCAGTCACTTAGACTGGAACCAACCAGAGACAGAAGCATTTCTGAGAGCTTGAAACTTCAGTGCCCTTGGCCCGGCCATGGCAACATGTCACATTCTCCTATCTGCTCTGGAAATTGCCAGACCCTCCCCACCTCCCCACTCTGAGTTGGTATCTGAGGATTCAACTCCCAGTATCTTCTCTTCCCTTCCAGCCATGAACCTTCAGCAACTCACACAGACTTGCTGAGCCTCTGCTGCTTTCTTGGCTGTAAAATGGAGACACTGTTGCCTCTTCCTCAGGAGGAAAGAGTTACCCTTTTGTGAGGGATAAATTTGTGTACACAGTGGCCCCTGGTGTCTCCCCTCCTCCTCCCTGTTCTCTTCATTTCATTAATTTCTGGATGTATTGTCACTTCAAAGGGGGCTTGAACTTTAGAAAATGATTAGCCATGGGAAAACTTTCTTTCCTGCATTTACATAAGAATTACCACTGCAGCCCAGCTCATCCTGGGTTTTGTGGAACACAAAGGGAAGTAGTGGAGAGGACCAAGTCCTGGGGCGTCCTTGCTGCCCCCCCTCTGCCCCAGCTTCTAGCTCAAATCCTATGAACCCCAAATCAAGCTACCTCCTTTCTAAGCCTTCCCGTCCTGCCACACCACATACCTGGTCTTCTCACCTCCCTTCTGCACATATGTATGACGATTATTCATCGTAGAGAACATTTGGCAATAAACCACATATGGCCCTGTGGCATGTCTTCCATTGTTGTTTTAATTGTTGTTTTAAAATGTTGTTTAAATCTCACATTAGTCTATTTAACTTTTCCCACTGAGAAAGCAATGGGAAAACCCACCCATCTAAATGTTCACACTGTGGCTTCATCTGGGAAAACCCACTTTGCATACAAGCTGCCCAGAATTAACTCCCACTTGAATTTACTTTGTAAGACTTTCTGGGTTTGCTGTATCTATAAAATTAACTGTAGTTCTAAAAATCGTTTTGGTTCAAATGGAAAGTAGAGACGTGTAGACGTGTGCAGTTAATTAAAACCCTAGGTAGACAATCCCCGCCCTGAACTGAACACTGCCATTCCTTTCATTGTGAGTGCCTGCAGTCCAATATCCTTTAAAGCTGTTGGGTTTTCCATTGTGCGGCAGCGTTACAGTAACAGGAACTTTAGTGAACTTGGAGAAGGAGGGAGGGAGGGAAGGAAGCCAAGCAGAGGGAGAGTTTTCCTAAGTGCTGTATACTGTATTGAACTGGACTCATTGCAGTAAGGTTTTTTGTAGAATTTACGATGTATTACAACTTTCCATGCCCTAGAAACTACACTACACGCTACACCTAGTAGATAAGTTGTTCTATCTACTCGCAGTAATTCAGGGCTCAGTTGTGCAGAACTGTATGATGGCACTGAACTTGAGATCGAAAGAGGCAGTTTGCTGGAAAAGTAACCAAGAATGGCGACTGAGTGAAAACAACCCTATTTGCTGAGCTTGTCTGGGATGATTTAGTTGTATAGCTCCCACCGCCGGCCTGGAAAGGCTGAGGTGCTGCAAGACCGTACAACAGGGTTAGATGGTGTTCTAGATGCTACTGGAAAGGGAAGTCTTAGAAAGACTTAAAAGTGTGGAGCCGAAAGGATTTTCTGCATGAAAGCTTTCTACAGATGTGTGTGTGTGTGTATTCATACTTTTATTAGAGAAGATGTACTCTATAATTTCGGGATTTGAAAATGTGAATAGAGGGGACAGGATTTTGCAATGTGGGTTTTGTTTGCTGATTCTTAATCTATCTGAGCCAGTATTTTAAGCACACTGATCTCATTTCCATCCCAAGACCTTGCAGATAAATTGGATCTTCCTGCCGACGACGCAGAAGGCTGGGACGTGCACCACACACCAGCTTGCAGCAGCTGCAAAGACAGCCTCACCGCCCCATCCCCTAGCCTGCCCCGCAGTCAGTCACAGACCAGCAAAAACAATGGCCCTGTCTCTCCACAGAGCACCGGGGGTGCTCGGCAGGGCTCGTTAAAACTCCACCAGCACTGACCCCTGTGTGAGGCGGCATTTCTTTTAAATGACTGCAGTTTGTCAATCTGCAAAAGGAGATTGCGTCCCTGAGGATGCAGAGCGAGGACAGGACACGAGGCTGTCCCTGGGACAAAGGGCACAGTCTGTTCTGTTCGGAGGGTGAGCTGGCTGAAGAAGGGAACAGCAACATCCATCCAAGAATCAGAGGGGGAGAAATGGGAAAGGGGGCAAGCCAAGGACACTTCCAGAACTAAACGTCTGACCAGTTCAAGGAAGGCTCCTCGCCTAGATTTTGGTGGCAGGGGTTCGATTTGTAAGTGCTCAGAAGTAGGTTAACCTCTACCAACTCTTCTCCTTCAAAATGAATACCTAAATATTTTGTCAGGGGGTCATGTCGCCGACTCGGCCTGATGGCTCCAGTGGGACGGCCCTGAGTGGACGCACAGAACAGGGCAGCCAGCCTGCAGAGACCACCAGGCCGCCTGGCACCTAGCCCCAGCCCTGGCCACAGAGCCGCTAGATAGGAGGGACACAGAAAGGGCTGGCACACTGCTGTCCTTTCCTCACTCACTATTCCTGCTTCATTGACTAGGAGGGAATCGTTCATGGTCTACGGTAATTAAGCTACATTGATCTCAGATATCCCCTGTGCGCTGCAGTCCTCGGAGGTCAGGTCTATGGGCAATGCTGGTTTGACTTGCGGTGTGTAAACGGTACCCCTCTGTATTCCCTTAGGCGCCTGTGCATTCCCCGCCACCACCTCCCCTCATGCATCCAGCTCTCAGGGGAGGGTTGGCCTGTGTCCCAGGCAGGGCCAGTTAGAGTGTCCCAAGTCCCAGGCCACGGAGCCCAATCAGAGGTCCTCCCAGTGAGAAGGGGGGAGAAACTCCACTAGAACAAGCCAGTAGGGGTGACCCTGGAGCTTCTGGGGGTCACCACGGAGAGTGATGCCCAACCAAGGTAGGGCCACTGGTCAGCCATGCCCATCTGACAGTTCCATAAGCCGAAAAGAAAAAAAAAAAAAGAAAAAAATCCAACCCCCGCCCCCCCTCTTCTGCATTAGTTTCAGTTGGGTTTTCCATCACTTTCTACTCAAAGAGTCCTGACAAATGCCCTATGTATGGTGTCTTTGAGAGAGTCTGTTAGTTTAAAGACAGTGAATAATTGCACAGAGTTACTCCCAGCCAGTTTCCAGGACTCAGGCTCTCCTTGGAGGCTGTGCCCACTTGAGGTCTTCATGAGAGCACTGGAGTGGAGCCAGAGGGAGCCCATCCATGGACTGTTAAAAATGGTCTGGGCCAGGGGTGCCTGGGTGGCTCAGTCGGTTAAGCGTCTGTCTTCAGCTCAGGTCATGATCCCAGGGTCCTTGGATTGAGCCCCACATCAGGCTCCCTGCTCAGGGGGAGTCTGCTTCTCCCTCATACTTTCCCCCCTCTTGTGCTCTCTCTCTCTTACTCTCAGATAAATAAAAAAAAAATCTTAAATCTTAAAAAAAAAATTGATGTGGGCCAAAGAGCATCATTCAACCACCCAAGTCAGGGACTCCCTCCACTAGGGGGTGAACGGCCCTCTGAATTGATGGGCACTTTAATAAATAAACTTGCATGTTCAATTTTGCAAGTAATACGTTGTAGTTATAGAAAAACTGGAAAAACTGATAAGATAAAAAGAAAAAAGGGATTATTTCTCCATAATTCTCACTATACACACAGGTAAAGATGTCGCTAATACTTGACTACCACTCCATTGCACTGGGAACACACAGACCGGGCTGTTATTATTATAATTCCAAGATCTAGCACTATGCTTGCCTTGTAAGAAGCGCAAAAAGCGATTAGAAAAGTGAGGGAATGTGTGCCGACAATGGTGCAGCACAGCGAAGCTCATCCTTCCCAGCTCCTGTGAAAAACTCATATTTGCAAAGTACTCTGGAATAAATAAAGGAGGCTACTTGAAGCTGGAGACAAAAGCCCTGCTTAGGGGGCCTACCACAGGCTTCACTCCGAATACAGTTTGGAGAAGCTCAGGAGTGGTTCTGTGCAGCGGTTGGCTTTGGAGTCAGGCTTGCATTCAGTCTTGGCTCAGAGACTTTCTAGGCTTTTGAGCTTTAATAAATGCCAGGTGCGATGATCACATAGGCCAGGTGCTTCTGCCGAGAGGTACTACAATGATTCTTCCTTCTCCCGGAGAATCAAAGCTCCGCTACGCAGCGGCTCTCCTCAGCCCTTGTCCTGGGCCAGGGTGTGTCCTCCTTGGTGTGTGACCTTGGACCTGGACCCACAAACCTGAAGTGGGATTCGTTTCACTTTGGATAGATCATCTTGATATTTAGAGATTGGATCCATTTGGGGAAACAACACAAGGAGAATAATATGAATGATCAAAGTTTACTTTTATTTTGGGATAAGATACAATTATAGAGTAGAGGATGCATTGATCATTCTTATGTAGTTTTTAAAAAAAAAAAAAGTATCATAGAGCCATTCCAAAAACAGAACTCCAGAATATTTTAAGAAACAACACCTCTGTGAGAATGTGTGTATCCTCTCCGCCATAACTGCAGAAGGCTCATTTAGATGTGTGAGTTCCAGCCAGCTTATTGAAAAGCATGTGTCCTTATCGTAATACCATACAACTCCAATCACTTTGGAAATACCCAGCCACCTTAGTTTGGAAATGTGTAATGTACTGTTTTTATGGAGTCAGGTGCCTCTCACGGTCGCACTGATGTATTGTGGAAGAGAGCGTTCATGGTACACAGCCAATAAGTATGGGCTTTGTCCTGCCCCCGACCCACACAGAACCTAGGGACCCTACTCAGTCGCACTCAGTCCCAGTCACTGAGGGGACTACAAGGACCAATTTTCAGGCTTTTATGAAAAAGTCCAGGTATAATCATTAACAATGAGAGGCAAAGTGACTCTTCAATGTTTATATTTGCCAGTCTTTAAAAATCATTATCAGAACCTAAATTCAAGCTTAGATCTTAAAACTCTTTTTTGACAATAAAGCAGAGTTCAAAAACCATGTTAGTTTTCTTTCTATATGGTGTAAAATTGTATCAAAAAGCTATTTTAGTGAATGTTACATTGAAATAAAATATATTTTGTGGGGGCGCCTGGGTGGCTCAGTTGGTTAAGCGGCCGACTCCTGATTTCGGCTCAGGTCAGGATCCTGGGATCATGGTCCTGGGATTGAGCCCAGCACGGGGCTCCGTGCTCAGTGGGGAGTCTGCCTCAGGATTCATTCTCCCTTTCCCCCTTCTCCCCCTCTCCCCTCTAAAACAAACAAATAAATCTTTTATATATATATCATAAAATCTATAATGTGTAAAATGTATTTATATATAAATGTATAAAATGTATTTATATATAGAAGATGTGATGCTGCATTATGCATGTTAGTGGCACTCTATATTAGGCCATACTATATTGTATTAATCATTGGTATGTTGTGCCGTATTAATAACAATCACCAAAATATATTCTGTCTCCAAATGAGAAAGAAAGAAAATAATAACGAGAGCCAGCCATTAGTACACAGATCTTGTTAGTTATGTGTGAGCACTGAGCAGAGGACCCTTCAAATGTATCACACTTTCTTCTAGCAGCATCCTTGAGAGAGAAGCACATGATTCCCCTCTGCATGGCCAAGGAAACCTAGACTCAGGCCACCCAGGTAAGATTTTGACTGCATATCCTCAGTCTAAAGCATTATCTCAGGGCCTGAGTTTTTAGAGTAAAGTCTGTGGGATGTTGAGGTCTAACCTGATACTTTTAGGGAAAGCTTTCTTTTTTCTGTCTCCAGGACATAAGCATATCTCTCTGACTGGGCTTGTGTGGGACAAGAGGCTGGAGGTCAAGCAATGTCTCCCTCCAGACCAGCTGACCAATGGGTCTTCCCTCATGGTGAGGGGAATTCAGGCACACTGGCCTTCAGTTCTGTGAGAGTACCAGCAGAGGTGGGTGGCTGGGAGGGGTGCTGGCGGGAGAGCTTCACTGGGTAAGGAAGAGCATCCATCCCTAAGAGGTGTCTGTCCCAGCCTCTGCCCATGAGGGTCCCTTGTGCTTCTCTTCCTCTAATGCCCTAACCATCAAATGCCACCTCCTTCTTTGTTTCTTTTTCAACACCACTTATGGAGATTAAACAGCCTTCCCTGACACCCTGGTCATATGATCCACGGCACTTTTTGCAGATTTTGCCTATTTTTGGTTATTTGCTCTTGTGTTGATTGTCATATGTTATGCATTAGACAGTAAGCACCATGGAGAGCGGGACAATGATGTCTTCTTGTCTGATGTACCCCAGTGTTTAACCACAGTTCCCGGGACATGAATATTTATTGAAGGAGTTTTTAAAAAGTTGTGTAAATCCCTTGATGTAGTCTTTGTGTTATTCATTGTTAATGTTACCAGCGTTCAGTTTAGGCAACTAATGAATGTGGAAGAAATTATGGAGTTAAGATTTCACCACCTTACCACCAACAGAGCAATAATTGATTCAGGCAAGAATCATTAACGTATGCCCAAACTTCTAGATACATGTTTGATGAGGAACAAAGATATTTACATAGCTTCAAAGAATCTTCCCACAAATTACTGGTTACTTAGAAAGGAAAAATGGTCACCTTATAGTAGAGAAACCTAGTGGATACCAACTTAATCAATGGATCCAAGTTAACATCACCAGTGTTGGGACCAACCAACGTCATGTGATTCCTGGTGTGATGCACCAAAAGGACTGAGCATCACCTCTGTAGAGTCCGTGTGGAGTAGGATTGGAATGTGGAAGGAGCAGAAAGACTTTTCCTTGGTTCTCATGACAACCCCAGTGATTATAGGAATGACCCATCCTCATAATATAAACAAGAGAGCCCCTGCAGTGGAATTAGATGACTTGGCCAACAATTAGTGCTAGAAGATGTCAGAGTCCCACCTTTAGCCAGGACTTCCATCTCCAGCCTAAGTCTTCCCCCATGTCCTACTGCCTCTCCAAGGGCCTCAAATCCACACGAAAGATGAGTGAGTGGCTCCAACAATGAGAGGGAGCCTAGTGGTGAGCACATAGAGAGGGAATCTGAAGGCTGCAGGTCCAGTCCCACCACGGCTACCATCCATGGGAACACTGGGGGGAGGGATCCTTTGCACCCCTGCTTCCTTTTCTGTAAAAGATGGTTCCTATCTCATCTATGATTCCGGGAAGTAGTTCTTTCTGTCTAGACTTTTGATACATAGACTTGGCAACCATTCATTTGCAGTATGACTTGGAAACTTGCTATGCATGTTTTAAAAGAAGTAATTTCCTTCAGAGTCAGATGTTTTGACACAATGAGTATAATATCTTAGATTGGAGACAGGAGCAAAGAAAGGAGAAATCATATGCCATTAGGAAAACCCTTCCAGGTGTAATAGAAAATGAAGCAAAACTTCTAACACCCCCAACAACAAGTCAAAAACATCCATTCATTCATTCAACCATCCATTCATTCATTTGTTCATTCATTCATTCAATCAATCATTTCTTTGAACCATAATTTCCAAAGCCACATCGCTATCAAACAAATCCTCATTATATAAAACTCCTCTAGAGGTTAGAAACCTAAGTCTTCATTGGCTTGACTGAAGTATAAAAAGAACACTGCCCCCCACCCTGAAGAGGAAGGAGTTTTGGCTTTAATGTCTTCATTCCAGGGATATTTAATGAGGACTAGTGTGCGCAAGGCATGATGCTCTGGGATACCAAGGAAGGTTTAATGTAGAACGTGAATAAGGGGATAAAGGATGAGTAGACTGTGCTTGTGGAGATGGAAGGAGCCCTACGTGCAAACACAAGGGAGAGAATACGGTCCTGTACAAAGAGCTGTGGGTATTGTTCAGTTCACTTGCCTGCAGGATGTGTGCGTATCAGGAGAGGGCAACAAGATCAGAAGGGTAACTTTAGGGTTAAAAATCTGAAATCTGTCTTGTAGCTCTTTAGGATTTTGTCAGGAGGATGGTTTATTTTTAGCAAAAGTTCGATGCTGTAGTTTGTTTGTTTGTTTGCTTAAATGATGCTAGCTGAAGGAACCATGGAATGTTTGGAATGTCCCCGTAGCAAACAGGCAGAGGGGAGAGATCTGGAGCCCAGACCAGGGCCCCAGAAATGAAACCTCTGATTTCAATGTCTACTTGAAGGACAGTGAGTTGGACGAATCTCAGGGTCTCTTTTCCTGTTTGGATTTTTAATTTTTTTTAAAATACTGTGCAGCAAAAAATAAATACACCTTCTCATCCACTAGACAAGGTTGGTTTCCCCCACCCCGGGGGAACCTAGTCACCTTCCTCAGACACCCCTGGTTATACTCCAAATCCTTTCCCATGCCTCCCACCCACTGACACTATCCCTGTCTTGCACAGTGATGAGGGTCCAGAAATGGGGGTAGAAGATGAGAGGAGGAAGAGCAGGAGAGCCCCCTGAACTATGAGATCTGGGTGGGTCACGGAGCACCCCACACCAATAGGCAGAGAAGGGGGGTGTTCAGAGAGATTGGGGTATTGGAAGGTAAAGGCACGTCCAGTCTGATGGGGAAGGCTCCCCTTCCCCTGGAAGTAGGAAGCGCAAGAATGGGGAATGACCCAGCTGCACACTCCGCTAGCTCCTGGGGGTTGGGGGGAGCCAAAATGCTGTGCCACCCTCCCCTCCACAGATAAGAGCAGCTCCAGCGCAGGTCAGTCGGGCCTGTGAGGGCAGCAAATGAGATGCAGAAGGGAGGGATTTGGGCTGCAGGTCTCAGACACCTGTTCCAGCCCCAAAGCTCTTCATTCCTGCCTAGATTATGTAGGAGGAGCCGATGCTAAAGTTGCAGCTGGAAAGATCCACTTAGGTTATGCAGTAGGCTACTTGAGAATCCAGAAGTATACAAGAGGGAAACAGCCCATAAATACTTGATGCTCGAGCATTAGCTCTCGTCTGAGTTCTCAGCAAATGTTATTGACAGTCCCGGGCACCTCTGAGAAAATATTCGCGCATTTCGGGCAGAGGCCAAACTCTTTTCCTGCTGGTGATAGTCCCTCGCTGGGAAGGTGTCAGAGCCTGAAGCGTTCTCAGAAACCCCTGAACTGAATTCTTTGGAGTCGCCTGCCCTCCACTCACATACCCGCCTCTGCAGCGGCTTCTGCTGTGTGTTTATAGGAAAACCAGTCTGTGGAGAAGAAGCAGGGAGGAATTATCTGAGACAGAACCGCTGACAAGATCAATGATGGTTTTGCCCCGGGGCTTGAAGTATCTTGAAGGATCACAGAAAGGGCGCCTCTTGCATATCCATATACTTTCCCAGGCAAGAATTTTCCATCAGACTGTATAATGAGAAAGCTCACAAACCGTACAGCAACACTATTCCACGGTTGGGGGGGTGGGACTGGTGCTGGTCTGCAGAATGATTGTTACTACTTCCCAGAGAGTTCCATGCAGAAATCATGAGTAAACTTTTAGAAACGTTTATGGCAATTTGACATGGTCACGACACTCGAGCCTGTGACCAAGGGGTCCTTCTCACTGAACGGAGTAGAGACAAAAAAACAGCAGTCTGTGACAGATTGGAAATGAAAACAACAAACAAAAACCCGAGTGATCCTTCATCACGGCTAGTTTTAACAGCAGTGCTATGGCAAGTACAGTGGGGAGGGGACTGTCTACGGTGGTTTATCATGAACATGCATGGAGTGCCAGCCTGTGCCAGCAGCTGGGGATGGAGGCCTAAAGATCGTCCTTGAGGATCTCACGGTGCAGTTGGCAAAGCCGATGCGCCAATGGACTCACGCAACCCAATGGGATAGACGCTAGACTGAGCTTACTAGTTTCCTCCCCGACACCTCCAACCAAGGACACTCTTCTTGGTTATTTGGGATGCCTGCTATTAATGATGCAGTGTCCATTTATTGAGCATTTACACACTGCCGGCCTCTAAATTTAAAACTTTACATGCATTATCTATTTAATCCCCACCAGAAGCCTCTGGGACAGCTACCTTATCATCACTTTCAATTGATAGATGTGGAAATTGGGGCCCAGAGAGGATACAAAATCTTGCAGAAGATCATAGATTTAATTAACGGAAAAACCAAAATTCACAGAAAGCCTGACTTTAGGACCCAAATTCTTTTGGTTTTTTTTTAAAGATTTTATTTATTTATTTGAGAGAGAGAGAAAGCATAAGCAAGGGGGAGGGGTAGAGGAAGAGGGAGAAGCAGACTCCCGGATGCAGGGGTCCATCCCAGGACCCTGCAATCATAACCTGAGCTGAAGCCAGACGTTTATCTGACTGAGCCTTCCAGGTGCCCTCAGTATCCAAATACTTAACCCCTACCTATGTTGCCTTTAACTGATCACATTGTATTTGCCTGTTTAGTGACATATGCTTGGTACACAGCAGGTGCTTGGGAGAAAGCCAATGACTGTTCAGCACACAGTCATTCCCTCCCTCCCCAACCAGACTCCAAGAAAGATGCATACATCCCACACCACTGATGGTGAATGTGGCCGGGTGACTTGTGTGGCTAACAGAATGGGTCAGCGTGCCAGCTTCAACCACAGAGCATCACATTTCCACTTGCCCCTCTTGTGCTTCTGCCTATGCCATTAGGAGATCCTTGGGTAGCCAATGGTCTAAGGAAGATCCTTAGATTGGAGCAGATCTGGGCCTATGTCACAGTTGAGAACCAAACTGGGCAAAGCCAGCCTCCATCAGACAGCACCCACCTAACGGGCAAATGAGGAATAAATGTTTGATGTTGGATGTATGAGGGTTTATTTTGTAGCAGTACCTAACAAAAGTTTCAAGAAATGTATTTGTCAAATAATGTATCTGGTGCCACGGGGGCATAGAAAAAGGTACTGACTCAGTGGAAGTGGGAAGGAAAGCATCCTCCTAGAGGATTCCCCTCCCTGAGTAGTTACTTAAGCAGGCTCGTCCACATATGGATCCCCAGCGCTGTAACCAGCACCCAGCACTGGGCTGGGAATTAACATAAACTAGGTGAATGAATACCAAAAATAAATTAGGTTAATATAAAATGACGTCTATAAGCTAAAAAAGACTTTTTAGCTAAAGGATTAAAGTGGGACGCCTGGGTGGTTCAGTCAGTTAGGCAGCCGACCCTTGATTTCGGCTCAGGTCATGACCTCAGGGTCATGAAATCAAGCCCCACGTCAGTTTCCACACTCGGCACAGACTCTGCTCTGCTTTTCCCTCTCCCTGCCCCTACCCCTGCTGGCACGTGTGTGCTCTCTCCCTCTCTTTCTCAAATGAATAAAATCTTTTTAAAATTTTGTAAAAAGGATTAAAGTTATCAATATTGAAATTTACAACCTAGAGGCAGAGTATTCCTCAAAGTTGATAATAATTCAGTTGTCTCCAATCTGAAACAGCCCCAGCCAGCCCTTCATCCCTGTGCGTCCTTTGATGTCACATAAAGCCAATGCCAAAAATGCAGCCCTTTCTTTCTTTTTTCAAAACGTGGATATTCACTCAATACCTGCACATGTCCTTTGCTGCCTGGGCTCAGAGCAGAAGTGGCAAAATGCCACGAGATCGACAATTGGCCCCAGACTACCAATCGGAAAGAAAGCCAGAGGTACCAGCAACCTTCCAAGAAAGGCTTCACACTCAAAAGATTCTGGCTGAATTTGTGCAGATGCAAGAGGTTTAAACAAATATCCAAACTTCTGCATGCTTATCAAGACTGCACTGCTGAACCCGTCACACACACAGAGATCGAAAGCAAGAGAATAAGAAAGACTGAGCGAGCTCATGAATAAAAACTACATTTAACTGTAAATGCCCCCTTGCTCCTAGTGGCTTCCCACAGAAGGAGGATAGACAATATTTTGAACAGATCAGCCAAAACCATCAGCATATGTAGGTTCCATCTGAAACAAAGTCAATACCACGTGATGTATCCTTAGCAGACTCAACCCTAACAACAAGACGCGATAGATTTGTGTCGTTGTACATCTAGAGGTGGAAATGGTTTTTTCCAGAAGAATGTATTTCTACCTGATCCACGTGAATATTTGATGTGTGTGTGTGTGTGTGTGTGTGTGTGTGTGTGTGTATTCATATATTCCTGGGCTTTCAATTTGTCTGCTGCTTGAGCAGATGGCTAATAGTATAAAAACTTGGAACTTATTAAAACCTCTGAATCCCGCCACTTGGCTTATTTTGAATACCAAATTAAGTATTTGAATGTTTTAAATTAAAACACGTAATTCTTACCACCTTGATTAGGGGTTTAGATTCTGTACTCAGATTAACTAATGAAGTCACAAATCATGGAAATTTTTTTTTAAAAATGAGGCATGATAGAGTCTCTTTAAAAGATAATTTTTTCCTCAGGATGGAGGAAGGAAAACATTTCATGCCAACATTTTCTACCCTGATTATTTATATACCATACGTCATAAAGTCATCTTACTTTCTTCTGTGCCACTCGTGGCATTTTCACTATGTCACTCATCAGTCAAATGTTCATATTTTATTGTGTATTAAACCAACTTTGCCTGGTGCTTCTGAAACTCCCTGGACATGTCCAAGTCTCACTGGCTTTACCTCCTTTCATCAGGGATTTACTATTCCCTTCTCTGTTCTACCTCCTAACCAATCCATTCCTGCCTGTGGCTTCCCAAATTATTTGGCAAAGATATGGCAATAAATTAATGTGCTATGATACTTGGTGACTCTTCGGGGGCGGCCGGAGGAAGGAAGAAGCCCTGTGTCTTGGTGCGCTGGGGAGCAAGAAAGCTGTATCCTGCTGCCCTCTGCTCCCTCCCAGCTACTGGCCTGGGCAACTTCTCCCATGGCCCAATNATTTGGCAAAGATATGGCAATAAATTAATGTGCTATGATACTTGGTGACTCTTCGGGGGCGGCCGGAGGAAGAAGAAGCCCTGTGTCTTGGTGCGCTGGGGAGCAGGAAAGCTGTATCCTGCTGCCCTCTGCTCCCTCCCAGCTACTGGCCTGGGCAACTTCTCCCATGGCCCAACGACTCAGTCCCTGCAGAGCTGATACCCCGTGGGCAGCGTCAGATGCTACCTTCTGCGTGGTCTTGCCTGTCTGCCCTTAATCCTCATGTGGAATCCTTGAAGTTAAAAGTCCCCCAAACAAACAAGTCCCCTTCCCTGGATTGATCTATATCCTCCTCCAGCTACCCTGTCTCTTTTCTCTTTGCCTGTTCAAAGCCAAATTCTTGGAAGGTTTGCCCACATTCTCTGCTTCTTTCTCGTGTCCTGTTCACTTCTTAACTCACTGCAATTAACTTCTGTTGCTCTCAGGTCACTGAAACTCCCCTTGTCGGGGTCCCCTATGACCCCGTGTTGCCAGGTGAAGCGAGCATTCCCAGCCCGCCGGGCTCTTGCTAGGTTTGCAGGAGCAATGGGCACATTCACCTGTTTCCTCCTTGGCTGGCCTTCCCCTCCTCCCCTGTCATGGCTCCACCCTCTCCTGCTTTCCCTCTCCCTTTGCTGGCCCCTCTCTCTGTTTCCTTTGCTCTCTTTTGCCAAAACTTAAAAAAATGGTGAAATGCTTCAGAGCCCATTTTTCTACTCTGCTTTCTTTTTCCTATATTCTCAGTCTCATCAATATGCTGAGGGCNCCCTCTCCCTTTGCTGGCCCCTCTCTCTGTTTCCTTTGCTCTCTTTTGCCAAAACTTAAAAAAATGGTGAAATGCTTCAGAGCCCATTTTTCTACTCTGCTTTCTTTTTCCTATATTCTCAGTCTCATCAATATGCTGACGGCAGACCTGTATCATCAGCTCCAGCATCTCACCTGAGTTGTATACTTCTAAGGCTTGCTCTCTGCGTGTTAGCTCTACCTGTGTGACCTGAACCCAAAATGAGATACATAACAACAAAAGACCACCTAGTCATTGATCTCACTTCTCGACCTCTCTCCTCACCCCTCAGTCTCCCCCATCTCGGTGACTGGCATCGCTGTCCACTACCCCCACTTCAGATCACGAAGTCAGTCCTATTGGCTTTATCATCACAATGTATCCCCAATTTCTTTACTTCTTTTCACCCCACAGCTACCACCCTTGTCACCAAGAATATGGCTCCAGACCAGTGGTTCTCAAAGTGTGGTCCCTGGACCGGCAGTATCCGCATCATGGGGGAATTGCTAGAAATATAAATTCCGAAATGCTGAATCAGAAATTTGGGGGGAATGGCCCAGAAACCTGTGCTTTAACAAGCCCTCCTGGGGATTCTAATACAATTCAGAAGGCTAACTTAACTCTGCTT
Organism: Ailuropoda melanoleuca; assembly: GCF_002007445.2. Taxonomy (NCBI): domain Eukaryota; kingdom Metazoa; phylum Chordata; class Mammalia; order Carnivora; family Ursidae; genus Ailuropoda; species Ailuropoda melanoleuca. The sequence continues at coordinate 32,806,857 of NC_048226.1, forward strand.
AATTTTTGTCTTAGATCACACTGTCCTGCAATAAAACTTCCAATGGCTACAACTTGTTAAAAAAAAAATTAACCATTGCACATACAATTCTACGTGTTCGGGTCCCTTTCTACACCCNCAAGCCCTCCTGGGGATTCTAATACAATTCAGAAGGCTAACTTAACTCTGCTTAATTTTTGTCTTAGATCACACTGTCCTGCAATAAAACTTCCAATGGCTACAACTTGTTAAAAAAAAATTAACCATTGCACATACAATTCTACGTGTTCGGGTCCCTTTCTACACCCCTGATCACATGTCGTGGCACATCTCCCATCCTACCCCAATGCTCCTATCGCATTGGCCTTCTCTGTTCCTTGACTACGTGACACTCATGTCTACTTCAGTGCCTCACATTGACTGTTCATTATTCCTGCAATGCTCTTCCCACCCCCGCCCCTGTCTGTCTTGTTCTCATTGGTTAGATTTCAGCTGAAGTATAAACTCTACGAAGAATCTCCCCAACCTTCCTATCTACTCACCTGATCGTTTTCTATTGAGTAATTCTTTTATTTTGCTCATAACATTCATCACTACTTAAAACCACATTATTTATCATTTTACCTGGTTTTTGTTTGTCTTTCCTGATAGAATTTAAAGTTCGGGATAACAGTGACCTTATCTCATTCATTACTCTATCATCAATGCCTAGAACAGTGCCTGACACATCCACATTTGTTGAGACAGTGACGAACCGTGTTCTAGAGCTAACTTTACCTTGAACTTGGTTGTGTGACCTTGAGTTAGTAACATTTCAGGTCCTGAATATCTTGTCCTGGATGAGTAAAGACGTTGGAGTATATAATTTCTAAGTTCCTGTCCATTTCTATAATGTGTTAAAATCTATAAATGTAAATCTTCTTTCTGCTTCATGTTTTAAAAATCATTAAAAGCATTTCAAATAATTATTCTATATACAGTAAAGAAGTACCAGAAAAGATGTTTTAAGAAGAAAAGAAAATGAGAAAAGAGGTAATAACAGAGAATGAAGGATAATGAGAAGAAAAAGAAGAGGAGGAAGAAGAGAAAGAACCTTCTATGGTCCCACAAACTAGAAATAGTTAGTTTGAATTTTCATGTATTCTTTTTTTTTTAAAGATTTTATTTATTTATTTGACAGAGAGAGAGACAGCCAGCGAGAGAGGGAACACAAGCAGGGGGAGTGGGAGAGGAAGAAGCAGACTCCCAGGGAAGAAGCCTGATGCGGGGCTCTATCCCAGAATGCTGGGGCCACACCCTGAGCCAAAGGCAGCTGCTTAATGACTGAGCCACCCAGGAGCCCCGAATTTTCATGTATTCTACCCAATATTTTTGCTATGGGTATTTCCCTTCCCCATCCTTAAAAATGGGATTATATTGTACTTTTTTGTAAATTCCCAATTACTCTTAATGTTTTATAAAAATCTTTTTATAGGTATCAGTTAAGGTTCTTATTTGCAATCAATAAAATTTGACTCTAGCTGAAATTAACAGAAAAGGAACTTAGGAAAAGGGTATTGAGTAGCTCACCTGAAAGCTGGAAAATCAAGGCTGAAGCTCACTGGGCAAAATAGCACTCAAAATGATACCACAAGATTGGAAACTATGGTTACAGCTATTGCCTCCCATGCAATCCATCACCAGAATAAATTTTTTACATCAACTTTCATTTCAATATATGACTGGCGAACACCTATATTATGTGCACGTCCCTTAGCAGCAAGAGAGCCAGGAAGAGAAGTATCTGGTATTTTCAGCTTCTATAGCTGAAGCCAAATTTGGATCCATAAAATAAGGAATTACCCCAGTATAATTCTTCATAGATACTACATAGCCTGAAAAAAAGGTAAATTTCCACTACAAATCACCTCTTAAAACAGACACAATGACACACACACACAGACACACACACACACACACACACCAGAGTACAATTATAATGCAACATATAATGTAGGTAACCCTCTCACAACTGAAAATATGCTCACCACTTCCCCAAAAATGATCAATCCAAATTCTTTAATTACTGCAGCCATCATGATCCAAAATGTCAAAATTATGTCCATTCTTTCTTCAGTTCTTCGTAATCCTTTCATTTTACTCTGTAGCCCATGGACTACATGGTACAGTCAAAAACCACTAACACACACACACACACACACACACACACACACAGATATAAGAAGAGAGAACAATAGTGGTTAATAAATATATGCATGAAAATACAAGGAATAAAATGCAATTACATGCCACAGTCCTTGTTTCTGCAACTAGTCCCCAGGCTTTATTTGATAATTATGTCTTGCCTCTTCCTCTGCCCAGTCCTTTTGCTTTAAGCCAGCATTTTGTGGGATGATGAAAATTCTTGTTTCTAGAGGCTGTGTTCCCTTGGTAGTACTTATCTTATAGGGTTCCTTTAGTTTTTCATGTACCAGTTCATGTCCTAACTACTTCTGTAGTTTATTAGCAACCTGATTTTCCCTAATCACCCCAGTAAACCATAAACCTATTTTCTTACCTGTTTTTCCAGTGAATGAAGAGCCTGAAATAGCCAGGTAACAATCTCAGCATGACCAGCTATATAATTTGTAGAAATGTTTGTGAAATGAAAGGTGGGTCCCCTGTTAAAAATGTATGAAGAATTTCAAGATGGGAACAGCAGAGCATTAAACCAGGCATGGGGGGCTTCTAAGCATTGGACGCTGTGGGACTACAGTGACCACATGTCCACGGGTCGGCCCTGAGTCTCAGTTCTTAATCCAATGGAACAAGCATTGCGTCCTATAGTAGACTATATTTTATTGCTGCATCAATACATATTTCATTCCACATGCTCATCTTCCAATGTATTATTAACACTCCTGCACTGAAAGGTGAGGTCTATGTCCCTTCCCCTTAAACTCGGGAAAATCCTTGAAAATGCCTTGACCAACATAATGCTTCTCTCTCCCTCCCTCCCTCCCTCCCTCTCCTCCCACACCCTCCCTCCCCCGTCTTCCTCCCTACCCCACTGTCTCTCTTTCCATGTAGTCTGGGAACTTTGAATTACCCTGAAGTTGCATGCTGGAGAGATCTTATGAAGAGACTACATAGTGAAGTACTCAATGAACTCCAGCTGTTCTGGCCCCCAGAGCTGTTCTAGTCTTCCCNCTCCCCGGTCTTCCTCCCTACCCCACTGTCTCTCTTTCCATGTAGTCTGGGAACTTTGAATTACCCTGAAGGTGCATGCTGGAGAGATCTTATGAAGAGACTACATAGTGAGGTACTCAATGAACTCCAGCTGTTCTGGCCCCCAGAGCTGTTCTAGTCTTCCTGGTCCAGCCACTAGACCAAATGAAGAAGCAGCCTTGGACCCCAGTCCCAGCTACCATCTGACTACAGCCTCATGAGAAATCTCAAACCAGAATCCTTCAAATACATCCACGTTTTTTACTCAAAGTCATCATGATAGATAATAAATGATGAACACCATTTTAAACCATTAATTGTTGGAGTGAATTCTTTTTCTACAGCAGTGGATAACTAATCCATATCCTTGAACAATAACCTCCAGCCAGCAAAGTCCAAGTCTTAGGGATGGGAAACAAAAAAATCATGCAAGAGGGTCATTATGTATAATAGTGAGAGATTCGCTCATCCTTACATCCAATGGTACTTGGATGATTGTGCTCTGTTTATAGAGAGCAGCACAATATATGGAGGTGGGTTCAGACCTAATACTGAATCCTAGAGGGTAGCACAACAAACTTACAAGGGTGGTTTCCCAGTTAAAGCTATAATTGAAATGTCAATAAGTAGAATGTCCATATAATTTATCATTTAAAGAAGGACATTTTGAGAGCAAAGGGAGAACTTTGAATAATTATTCTGGAACAACAAGGCATAAATCAAGGCCACCCTAGGCACAGGAAGATGTGTGGTCACTCTTATCAACGATATACTTCTCGGTCATGGTATATATAGTAAGACCAGTAAGTCACATGAACACAAAGAACAATAAATTCCTTGGTCAAAAATAATGTTGTCGGGGATACCATGACAGAACATAAAGTTTTCAGCAAAATCAATGATAAGTGGATTGGGACACGAAAGTAACTTCTAATACAGAATACCTGTGTATATTCCGCTGGGGACCAATTCCTCCTCCTCCATGAAAGGCACACCAATCTGTTGCCAAGTGACTGGCTGGTCCACCCAAGATGTGTCACCTTGTTGGGACTCACAGTGGTCACTGCTGCTGTAGTTCAGCAGCCAGACGACCATAGTAGATGGTCAGTAAACGGTAGCTGGTAATTACAAGTTTGTGTTTTGGTATCTGGTAGACACACTTCTGTCTTACAATTTTTTTTTCTAAAGATGCTTCACTTCTTGAGCCTGTATTATTTTAGCTGAATTTCAGAATTCTGTTCCAGTTTCCAAAAATCTCTTAAGGGATTCTGATTAGAATTCTATTACATTTATAGATTAATTTGGGAATTAATAAAGGCTATAGAGGGAAAGTTGCATTCTTAGACATGCAGAGTAGTAAAGGTAGTCTTGAAACGATTTCCCACTGCTTACTGAATATCTGGCATATGATATCTCATAACGGGTCCCGTTGTGAGCACTTTAAAATGGGCTGTTTTCAAATCTTTCTTGGAAGAACACAAAATCAAGTTTTCCCAAATGGTTATTGAGATTTGTTCATGGGAACAGTTCAAGTAGAATGTGTAATAATAACTTGTCGTTCCTTAGAAAATACCAATTAGATATTTTGCTGTGTTGGTTCCATCCAATGGTAAGCAGACATATGCTCCTAGGAGCTTCATGTGATTTATGTAAGTGATCATTTCAAAATGTTCCTGTAAAATATTTCTTATATTTTAAAGGAGCAGCTTCTCTGGTGGGTCAGTTGCATTGCTATGAGCTAGAATTCCATTTTTTTTAAAGATTTTTATTTTTAAGTAATCTCTACACCCATTATAGGGCTCAAACCTGCAACCCTGAGACCAAGAGTCACATGCACCACCTACTGAGCCAGCCAGATACCCCTGTTTCTGACAAGAAGAACTGTTATGCATTAGTTTCTTGCTTGGCAAAAGAAATCAGATCGAAACAAAAGATTATTATCATTTATTTTTTGATAGTGGGAGAAAACTACATATGGTAGTAGATAAGAAATATTTTTTAAAAGTTTTTAAAAACCATTAATCAGGTAGATGTAATACAGTGATCTGAAGATTCTGTCTTGCTTTTCTAATCTCTTAAGACAACTTTACAAATTACTTAGTGAGGTTACAAATCTTGTTAATTATACTAGCATCTAGCATAATTAATATTAAAGCGCATTTCTGTGGCATTTCCATATCAAGGATTACTGATGCTAAACTAACCTAAGAAGTGGGTAAAGATATATGAGATTTGCTGTAAAATATCTGGTTTTATGGGGGAAAATTACTATATAGGCCTTTATCCTTGTAACTTCTAACACTTCTGGTTAGAAATGATTTTCTTGCACATCAACTGGAAGGAGATAATAACCTCAGAATAAAAGTCATACAAAAGTGGCTTAAGATTATTTAGTTGCAGAGACATCCAGGTAGAAAAGGAAAACAAAAAAAACCCATAAGATTCCTTACTACCCACTTAACAGAAGAGTCATATTAGAGCACACTATTCCCTTCCATTTAAATTTTTATTGAGGTACATCATACGTACAGTAAAGTACACAATTCTTAATTGATGAGTTTTAATATGTGCATATNCTTAACAGAAGAGTCATATTAGAGCACACTATTCCCTTCCATTTAAATTTTTATTGAGGTACATCATACGTAAAGTGCACAATTCTTAATTGATGAGTTTTAATATGTGCATTATACGATGAATGAACCCCTCCCCCAGACCGAACGACAAGACATCCCAGAAGGCTCTCTCAAGGGTCTTCCAGCCAGTATTCCCCCAGCCAAAGGTATTTTACTTCCGTCACTGTAGATTAATTCGCCTGCTCTTGAACTTCGAGTCAACGGAACCACTTGTAAATATAGTATGTACATTCCAACTTCCTTCACTCAACACTATGTTTGTGAGATTCATCCATTTTGTTGCGTGTAGCATCCATCCCATTTCCATTTCTGTGGTTGAAGAGTAAAAACTGAACAGTAAAAACTTCAAGAGAGTTTAGAGAAGAGCAAAGAAATAACTAAAATTTGGTGAGTTAAGCATTGGTCTGCATCTAACTTTAATCCCCAAATGAAAAGCACCATGATTACCCCCTTATTCTTTATACTTCTCACATCCCAGAATGATCTGCCATGAACCCCAGGGGACCTCAAAATGGGAGCACCCCCATAAGGAAGAAGAGAGGTGAAGGTACCTATAGGATCAGGACAATGAAACAATCTACAGAGTAGTTATTGAATGAGTATCTTGAGTATTTGGGTGAATCAAAAAGAGTATTTCTCATTGTGGTGAAAACATGCTAACAGGTTGGAGTCTTAAACTGAATGGTAATGACACCAAATTAAAGATGAGAATGATTTAATAACTATGAGAACATGGAATGATACAGAAGTCGATTATACTATTGCCTTCTCTGGGAAGTTTGGGGAAAAAATAGAAAATAAGCATTTCCAATAAGCATATTTGAAAATATTCAACTTTATATCACAATAAAGTAGAGTTGACCCTTGAACTGTACAAATCCACTGATATGCACATTTTTTTCAATAAATACAGTATGGTACTATAAATGCGTTTTCTCTTTCTTATGATTTTCTTAATATTTTCTTTTCTCTAGCTTACTTCATTGTAAGAATACAGTATCTAATGTACATAACATACAAAATATGTGTTAATCAACTATACTATCAGTAAGGCTTCTGGTCAGCAGTGGGATATTAGTAGTTAAGTTTTGGGGAAGTCAAAGTTATACACAGAATTTCAATTGCACAGAGAGTTAGCACCCCTACCCCCATGTTGTTCAAGGGTCAACTATATTAGAACAATAATAAAGAGAATTTGCAAACGTTAAAAAAGATACCAATATCAGTGCTGGCCAGAACGTGGGGAATGAGCACTCTAAATCACAGCTGGTGGGATATAAATCAGTAACCATTTCTGGAGAACAGTTTGTCGCTATGAATTCACTACCCTCTAGTAGTAATTTCATGTCTACGAATTTCTTTTCAGGAAATAATGATGAAAATGGAGTTATATGCAAGGTGTTTATCACAGTACTGTTTTTATAACAAACATTTTCTGAAATTTAAATATCCAATAATTAGAGAGTAGTTTCATGAATATCATATAGCAACATGACGAAATATTATACAGCCATTCAAGACTTACTTTTAAAGGAATATTAAGTGGCATGAGAAAATACTTTTGAATAATGCCAGGTGAAAAAAAAAGACATAGGACTATATCCAGCAGCTGTCATAAACTGTTCTCTGTTTGGCCTACATAATGCTTTAAAAAAATTAAAGTTTATGGGGCATCTGGGTGGCTCCGTTAAGTGTCAGACTCTTGGTTTTGACTCAGGTCATGATCTCATGGATTGTGAGATGATCCCTGCATCAGGCTCTGCACTCAGGGCAGAGTCTTGGGAGTCTCTCTTTCCCTCTGCCCCTCCCTCCCACTCACGTGCTCTTTCTCTCTCTAAAATAAATAAATCTTAATTTTTTTTTAAGTTAAGTTTCTTCAGAACAACATGTTAGTCCCCTGTACTGTTGACAGTGTGCTAATGGAACATGGTCCACAAGAAGGGACACATACTCGGGGTGTCCTAGTAAGTGAGAGAGTGACAAAGTGTAGGAGATTAACCTTACAAATATAGAGTGGCGTGCTGTGATCTGGGCAAGCCAGGTCAACCCCTTCATGATAAAGGACAAGATATTGCATCTTGTATCACTTGGATGGCTAGGCAACATATACTGTACTTGGGACCACCACAGCTCCAACCATTTATCAAATGACTCTGAAGGCTGCCTGTTTTGAGGGGAGCCCAAAGCCACTGCTACCGGTCTCTGCCCTGCCATTCATGCTGCATGGCCCAGGAGACCCACCAGTGCTAGAGGATTTTTTGTGTGGCCATCCCTAATTAAAGGGTCGTAGCCCAGATCCATAGAGTTCTGGAGTGAGGACTTGCTTTCTGCAGCAGGAAACTGTTGAACAGCGACTCCCATGTGCTCCTGGGCCCTAGTAGAGATGGAGCACTTGATGATGGGATATCAAGTGACAGTGTAATCAGTCTGGCCAACATGTGCTGGGATCTGTCACAAGCAGGAGCAGGCCTGGGAGAAATTTGTTGTGCTATGGAAATAGTACACAGTGGGAGATCCTATCAGGGCAGGTGGAGAGAGCACAGGTAAGATCCAGCAGTATGTCACTTCCTTTAGTTCATACCTGTGGCCTCCAAGGATGTTCACAAAGAGGAAAAACCTGAGGTTCTTCTGGGATTAACTTAATATGTATTTGTGTGAGCTGAAAATGGATTCATGCTTCAGTAGAGCCTATTTTGACAAATGGCAGCATTCATATAACCCACACGTTTATCAAGACAAGTCATCTACTTCTTAGGAGTGATACGTATACAGACTTTCTCAAAGATAAGAATATAAACTAATTTCTCAAAGCTATGCTTCACAGGAAAGTGACATCATTCTGTAATTACAGTACTAATCTTAAATTAACTGTGGCTTTACTTGTAGTCCGGTTATTTAGCCTGAATTAATGAATAAAACTCACAGTTTAGCTAGTACACAATTACTAGACTTCTTAGGCCCATTTTAAGTGAACTGTCAAAATACTTTATATCATATATGGGCAATAAATAAATATAATTTTTAAGTTATTGGTCATTTGCTGTATTTCTCAGGATAACATTTTATATTCATAATATAAGACACAAACCCATTATTTTTCTCTATCTATTTACCTATCATCTATCTATCTATCTATCTATCTATTGATTTACATATCTGTTATCTATCTATATCTTGCATTCTGATACCGTTTAGCTCTGCTTGGGAATAACCTTTGGGTTACATTAGTTTTTGTCGAAAATCAGAGATGTCCTGATTCAGGTACTCATGAAGTTTTAGTGACAGTTTGTTTGCTTGTGTTCAGTAACAGAAGGAATAGAATAGATCTTCAAATGGATTCTTTGGTACTAGTGGCTGTTCTAAACATGTCTAATTTGAATTTTTCATTTACACAGCTGGTTTTATTTGCTCTGAGGTATTATTGCAAAAAGGATAGAAGCAGCACATGTGTTATACTAAGCTCAAAGCTCATTTAAACATTTTATCTTCCAAATCTTGAACTACAACTGAACCCTTCAAAGTTCAGATTTATACTTACTCGTGGAATTATTAAAATCCCTATTTTTATAAAAGAAGTCACAGAAAAAATATTGGGAATAAAATCTGCCTCTCAAAGTCTACTAAGTAATTATAAATGGAACTAAAATTGGTGACTTAATTTTCCTTAAATAACTCCAAAGAGTATGGTTTAATGACACAAATAAAGCAATTCAATATTTGCTATTATTTCACTTGTTTAAAATATTATTATTTATTTCTATTTCTTTATTATCTAGGCTCCTGATTCAAAAAAGTCAGACACAAAAGGCCTCTTGAATGCTGTCCTATCTTCAAATATTAGAAAACTTACCTACAAATATTAACTTTATGTTTTGGTGATGACTTTTTTTATGGCATCTATTATAAAGCTACTAGAGAAAGAAATGTAGTGATGGAACCAT
>NC_048226.1:32818000-32818127 GCF_002007445.2 Ailuropoda melanoleuca
CTCAGTCATTAAGCGCCTGCCTTCGGCTCAGGGCGTGATCCTGGCGTTCTGAGATCGAGCCCCACATCAGGCTCCTCCCCTGGAAGCCTGCTTCTTCCTTTCCCACTCCCCCTGCTTGTGTTCCCTC
>NC_048226.1:33118227-33203616 GCF_002007445.2 Ailuropoda melanoleuca
ACACATCTCTCTCATTTGCGCTCTCTCAAGTAAATAAATAAAATCTTAAAAGAAAAAAAATTTGAACTCTAACCATAGCTGACTTTGAGCAGAGGTTTTTGGTTTTTGAAACAGGAAAAGGAAAGTTGATATTGACAAATGTTTGATTGGAGAATAGGTCTACAAACACATCACACCTCTTTAAGGAAAAGCAAATTGTATAGATACTTCCATTAGAAGACATTTTATGTTCTGAGCAGGAAGTTAGCTGCTTGGAGATGTAACCATGAGTAAGAAGGGGGGAACATGAGTTTTTACTCTTTCTTTATCTGAAAATATTCCTTCCTGCCTTAGCCACTACAGTCTTGGGCTGGTTTTTCTTGTTGCTGTTGTTTCCTTTTCTCTGATAGAGGTATTTAAGTTTATTTTTGTTCTTGAGATGTCCTTGCACAGGTAGCATTTATTTCTAATCTTCTGCCCTTGTTACACCACAGCAAAGCTAAATTTGCAGCAGTTAACTGGCAGTTCATATTTTGTATTTTACAAAAGCCATTAGGCTGTTGCTTTCAGCAGCATAAAATCCCAGAATCTCTATCCATTGTGAATCCTTAACAGTTGTCTGTGGTTGTTATACCTACATAAAGTAAGCTTTTAAGAAACAGTGATGTAACAGAAACCCAGTGCTTACAGTCTCCTAAGACAGTGAGCATGGCTCCACATGCTCTGGCAGTAACTGAGTAATCCTTGGGGAGCCTCATCACTTTTTTTTTTTTTTTTATAGTTTGAGATTTCACATAAGTCTGAAATAATTTGCTACATTTAATGGCATATAGTCTTTAAGCCCTTGATGTACCACCTTCTGTTTTATTTTTATTATAGATTACATAAATATATAATTACTAGCTTTCTATATATATTCTCACTTCAGTATTCCTTGGATAAGGAAAAAAGCAATGAGTAAAGAATAGAAAATAATGTAAAAAGGAACAATTTTTAAAAATTAATACATTTTATTATTTTTTTATTTTAGAGAGGAGAATGAGCAGGGGAGAGGGAGAGAGAATCTTAAGCAGACTATACACTGAGTGCAGAGCCCGACTTGGGCTCTCATGACCCTGAGGTCATTCATGACATGAGGTGAAACTGAGTCAGGCACTTAACCGACTGCATCACCCAGGTGCCCCAATACATTCTATTTTTTAAAGCAGTTTTAGGTTCACAGCAAAATTGAGTGGAAGGTACAAAGACTTTCCATCTTAATTCTCCCTCCCCCAACACATACACATAGCACATCCTCCCACACTGTTGTTATTCTCATCTGTGTGATACATTTGTTACAATTGATTAACGTACACTGACATGTTATTCAACCACTCAAAGTCCATAGTTTACGTTAGGGTTCACTCTTGGTGTTGTATACTTGGTGTTTTGACAAATGTGTAATGACATAGAGGCACCATTGTTGTATAGAATCTAGTATCACATAGAAGTCTGTATTACAGAATACTGCCCTAAAAATTCTTGTCTATTCTTGCCTCCCTCCCGACTCATTTCTGGCAACTTCTGATCTTTTTACTGTCTCTGTAGTTTGCCTTTTCCAAAATGTCAAACAGTTGGAATCATACTGTATTCAGGCTTTTCAGATTCCTTTCTTTCACTTAATAATATGCATTTAAGTTTCCTCCCTGTCTTTTCATGGCTTGATAGTTCATTTCCTTTGAGTGAACAGTGTTGTGTTTTTTTCCTTAGAGATTATCCAAGAAATAATCCACTGGCTCCTAGCTATTTTTAGCTGATAGCTGGTGAAAGAACTTTGAAAATTCAATATACTTGGAGCTTGTGGACTATTATTTAAAATGGTAGAGATTTTCATTGCATTTTATTTCAGTTTAGAATGTGACAAATTGTAAAACAATAAATACTAAAGTATGATGCAATAACAAGCATGTCAGAACATTTACAATCCAAATGAGTGAAGTAGGATCCAGTGCCTTTATAGGCTATACTTATTTAAATTAAGCATCCATCACTCCAAGCATCTTTGGGACTATTCTTGTCATTATTTTCAGGGCTAGGTTAAGATATAAGGTATAAAACTTCGTTATGTAATCCACATATTTCCAATTAAGTAAAAAATGATATGACAGATTGGCCATACAACCAATCTTACCTCTAAATGATACATGGCTGTTTTAGAAAGTCAGACCTATTTGTATAGGAAAAAGGATTTCATTTTGGAATACTTAATGTAACATGGGCTGTGAAGGCAGCCTGAGAGGGGTTCCTGGCATACTTGAACATGAGTAGCATTTTGATAAATATATACATTGCAAAACGATTTTGACAAGTTTGTTTAAAAGTTACAAATTACATTATTTCAATCATTATCCTTTTATGTCTGTGATAAAGTATGCATTTTACATACTTTGTAATTTTTTTTATTTAGTATAGTGTATTACCTTCTTATAATTGCTAAAATGAAGATGAAGATAATTTCAGTAGGATATGCTAGAATGGCAAAATACTAGCAATGTAGTAAGATTTAAACTTTGGGGTGTTTTTCTGATATGTGACTTGCGTGAATATGGTTGAGCTTTTTCCTTATGCAAATAAAATATTAGACTAGTTAGTAAAAAAAATGAAAATGTAAAATGTGTAGCCATACATTTTATAATGCATTTTGAAAATACTAATTTATTAATTTTCAGCAGCACTATGAAATATTGGCTGTATGGTACTTAGTCAAATTTTATATCATAGTGTTAAAATATTTAGAATATGAAATGTGTTTTAGATTTGCAGATTTTCTTTGAAAAACATGTTGAAGTGTGTAAAATTAAACTACTGTTTAAATTTTTTTTAAAAGATTTTATTTTTTTAATTTATTTTAGAGAAAGAGCAAGTGCAAGCAGTGGGGGGAAGGAGCAGAGGGAGAGGAAGGAGAACCTCAAGCAGAGACTCTGCCCTGAGCGCAGAGCAGATGCAGGGCTTGATTTCAGACCCTGAGCTCAAGACCTAAGCTGAAATCAGGAGTAAGATGCTCAACTGACTGAGCCATCCACACACCCCAAAAGTAAACTTTATTGAATAAGACTTCAGTGTTTTAGTTTCTTCTTAGAAGTACTAAATTTAACTTATAAATTATATAAGAATTTTTAAGTAAGTGTATGTATAACATTGTTATATATATGAATTTTCTTTTTTCTTTTTCAGGCTCAAACTGCCTTTTCTGCAAACCCTGCCAACCCAGCAATTCTCTCTGAAGCTTCTGCTCCCATCTCTCAAGATGGAAGTAGGTTTATACTTGAGTTCATTCTTCCTGAACTAAAATATGTTTAAGTCTTCTTTTACTGAAATAGGGAATCCAAGATTTTTTTAATCTGCAGCGTGAAATAATGTGGTTAAAATTCTAGTAATAGAAAAAAATGTTTCCTTCAAAAAAAATAACCCTTTAATCAAGAAAGTAAACTGTGAATATGAAGATAGGTTTTATAACTTAATCAGAATTAAGTGAATTAAGTAAAGTCTCAGCCCTCATAAGACCCTAACTTATGACTGATTGATTTATGAAGAAAACTTATATGTGAGCTATGCCCCATGCTACTGCTCTTGAACTTCCTGAACTGTCCCTCCATCTTTTGGGGTGAGGGTGGGGTTTGAAATTTTCAACCACTTCCTTTTGGGGGAGCTTCCCAAATTCTGGAATCTTCATTAGGTCTCCATATACTTATCTTTGGTTCCTTTTCCTTCTAAGTTTATAGGGATTTAGGACTGAGCCCCTAAATAATACGACTTAAGATAAAAAGAGTATTAAAATAGGTTTTTGTAGCCAGACATAGCTATTGATAACATTCTTTCAGAAAATTCATTTTAATCACAAACTGTGAAAAAAAGAACAGTTGGAAATAGTACCTAACTCTGCTACTAAGTTAAGTACTGTTAATGTTTAAATACATTGTTTCCAAGATTTCATTGGAATGTGGTTAACTTTTTTTAAATAAGATACTAAATAGACTTCTGTAAGCTTTGGTTTTTTTTTTATTGTAGTTCAGAAGAATCATTTCATAGCAGTGTTTATTAAATGAGTTGTAAAGTAGCTGGCTTGACAATAAACATTTTAGTCAGTTGTTCTGAGGTGGAGAATCAGTGGTATGCTTATGAAATTCCTAATCAAAGAGATGTATTTTAAGAAAAAAGAAAGGTAAGATAATTTATTTGGAATAATTATTTCTGTCTTGACTGTTTCAGCTTTTTCTATATTTCCCATTTGTAATTATCATTATAGAGATAAGGAGACGATTTTCCAAATTGCTAATTTAGATTCATTCTAGATTTTATAGCATACATGTAATTTTTTAACACAAGTAGAAGCCATAATAACAGTTTTCATATTAAATATTCTAATGGGTTTTTTAAATTTATTTATTTTTTTTATTTAAACTTATTTATTCATTCATGTTAGATCTCTATCCTAAATTGTATCCGGAGCTCTACCAGTACATGGGCCTGAGTTTAAATGAAGAAGAAATCCGTGCAAATATGGCCTTGGTCCCTGGAGCATCAGTTCAGGGGGTACGTATACTGTACTTACTTTTGATTTGTATAAAGCCATATTTTAGACATAGACAAGTGATCTCCTTCTCTTCATGGCCAACTCATAAATTTATAACTTTAGCGTTGACCTCTCTTCTCTAATTTTAGACTGCCTTCTGGATATCGCTTCTTAAATGATCTACTTTCTTTTGACCTTTTACCACTTTTCTAATTTATTAGGAGTTAAAGATCCAAATGCCTTTGACTAGTCCATTTTCCTTAGTCTTCTGCATTTAGTCAGTTACTAAGACCTAGTGATTCTGTCCTCCCCATGTTTCTTGTATGCACTTTATCCATTCCAGTCCTACTATAACCCTCTTCAGGGTTTCTGTACTTCTTATCTAGATTATCACAGTCATCTCTTAAATTTTCTCTAGTAACTTCTTATATCAAACAGTACTAAGCCGCTGCTAGGTTAATCTTTCTGAAATACAGGTCTGTCGTACGTTTTTTTTTTTTTTTTTTGGTCATAATCTTTTAACATTCCAAAGTCTAAAGCTCCCTTGTTCTGGCAAGCAGTTAAGTTACATGTGCATCAGCTTGGTCCTTCTGAGGCTTGATTTTACATGTCGTTAGAGTAGGTCTGAAACAGCCTTTATTGTAGGGTTATGTAGCCCTATTACCCAAGATGTGTGTCCCCTCGGGTTCTCTGCTGAAGGCCCTGGGTATTCAGTAAGCACACCACTTTTGCTGGTAGGACCTTGGATGTCTGCCAATCCTGTGTGATCTGCAGGAAGGCTTAGCTTACAGCTTCCTGCATGTACTTTGCCGGGCCTCCGGAGCTTTACCTCACAGATACTGAGATTAGTATTTAGCAGACGGTTCAAGGAGACCTGTATATAGATTTCTGGAGCTTTTTCTCTGTGTAGCTCCTTCCTCTTTGAGACTCAGCCCTGAAAAGTCTTGCTGTTTTACTAGCTCTTCAGCCTTCCTGATTTTTGTCCCCCCAGCTTACAAGAGTGCAGTGTTCTGCTTGGGATTTGTACTTCTGCGTTCCAGTCCAGATAGTGGTCTGGGTAGCCAATTCAACTCCAGCTCGAGATGCATTATTGTTTAGAGGCTGGTGCTTGGAAGTCTATAAAGGGGACGCATTGTTGCAAGTTCCCTGGAGACCCACTCGAATGTGAGGCTGAGTGCAATCCCCACTTCTCTTAACGAGCTTGCGCAAAGTGGCCGTAAGAAAGCCAGGAGATGAAAAGGCTCACCTCACATGTTTCCTTTCAGGGATTACTGCTCTACATTGCCTAATGCCCAATGTTCAAAAACTGTTGCCTCCTATTTTTCCAGATTTTTAGTTATTTATAGCAAGAAGGTAAGCCTGGCTCCATTATGACTGCCCGCAGAAGTCTGGGTTTTGTTTTTGTTTTTTGGTGTTTTTTTAATAAATTTTACTGTTGGACATGGAAGACCTATTTAAAGGCACCTCAAAGAACCCCCTGGATTCCAAACATAGTCTCGAACCCATTATCTAGCAGCAACCCAATTTCTTCTTGGTAACTAGGATTAGTCACACTTGCCTGTTCAGTAATTTCTTTTTGCCTTTGTTTCAGTGGTATATGAAGTCCAAAACAGCAGTCAGGTGATGATCTTCTAATTCAGGGGAAACGTTGTGTTCCCCAGTTGAGGCATTCCTCCCTCTTAAATAAGACCTTCACACTGTAGAGCTCAAAATGTGGGGACAGGATGCAAAAGTTTTGTGTGTGTTTAGATATAAGAGTGAGAGGAACCATTCCCATGGCCACACCTTGGTTTCCAGACCTTTTATTTGGGCCTTGGAAGAAAATGCATCATGTATTTGGTTGATCATTCAAAGCATATATTGTATCCTTTAAGGTAGAACTCCTTTAATGGGTTGTCTCCCACTGGCACCTTAAATGAGTAGAGATGAGACTCAGTAGCTTAAGAACCCACACATTCCAGGCACTGTGCCAGGTGGATACAATAGTGAACCACAGCAATGCCCCTCTCCCCACCACACACACTTCTGAAGCTCACATTGTAGACAAATAAACCAGTGCTTATGACATGAACCAAATGAAAGAAGAGTAAGTGAATAAAGTGCTAGGGCTATATTTTGACATAGTGAGCATGTATGTTCTTTCTGAAGGGTTAACATTTGAGTAGAGAACTGAGTGAAATGGAGTAAGGCATGTGAATGTCCGGTGGGAGAATATTCCGTACAGTAGTGATGGAACTTGAAGGCTTTCAGGCAGAAATGAACTTAGTGGACTTGAGAGATAAGACTTGTGTGTTGAGCAGAGGAAGCAAGGCAGGACATGGCAGCAGATGGCATTGGAGGGGTAGTGGAGACCAGGCACTGTGTGGCATCGTACACCATGGTGTAAGGGATTGGGATCAGAGTTGTAGGAGTGGTCTAATCATGATTTCTTTTCCTTTTTTAAGATTTCTTTGCTTGCTCTCTGTGGAGAATCAGGAAGACGATCTAGAATGTTATTGTAGTAGCCCTCGCCAGAAATGGTTGCTTGCTTACAATGGGGGAAGGGGACAGTGGTAATGTGGTGTTGGTCATAATAAGTAAGAACACCTAGTAAGTCAAGTACTTAAAAATATTGCCAGAAGAAATATTTTCCAATAGTAATACCCACTCCAAAGGCCCCTCAACCCTTTTGTTTGTTCTGTATTCCAGCTAAACTAATTCATTTGCTTTTAAGTTTTTCTGTTTCTATCCCATTACCTGATTTTCCTGTGTCTCTTATAGCTGTAGTCATTTCTCTTTTGAATCTTTATAATCTCACAAGTAATATTTTTTGGCATTGCATTCTGATTTCTAGTGTAGTTGTGTATGTACAGTATTCCTGTTAGACTATTAGCTTTGGAATATGCTATCATAATTACCAGGAATTCTGAACAAAAACTTTGCCATCTGTGGTGATTATGTAATTGAGGTTCCTCTTTCCCTATGAATGCTGCTCTGAGCATCACAGTTCTTAAGTAGGTTAGAGGTGGTTTTTTTTTTTTTTCTTTTTTTGACAGATTCCAACGAAGAAGCCTTTGATTAGCTCTTCCCTCACTGTCTTTTTGGTTGAGAAAAGGGTTCACTTAAAATAAAAAACCAGTTTTGGTCAAGAAAACTTGAGATAGTGATCACTTAGAACATTCCATTTGAAACATTCAAAGATCACCTCAGCCGACGTTGGATTCACCCTCCTAGTGAAAGGGTATATAACCTGGACTTTAATCCACATCATGTACATGGGATTGATGACATCATGGGTGAACCATTAGTCCAGCAGGATGATAAACCCGAAGCCGAGGCTGCCAGTCTAAGACAGTACAAGGATGTGGCAAAGCCAGTCATTGAATTATACAAGAGCCGAGGAGTGCTTCACCAGTTTTCTGTCACAGAGACTAACAAAATCTGGCGCTATGTTTACATGCTTTTCTTGAACAAGGTCAAACCAACCTGTTCAGTCCAAAGAAGCATACTGAGCCCGCCCAGTGGAAGAACCAGGAAAATGTCGTTCTTTCAGTTGTATGTGTAGTACTTTGGTGCCGTGTCCAAGTTAGAAGCTAGTGGGGATAGCTTACAGTGTCTTTTCTAGTGAATGGTGAACTGAAATGAAAACGAATGAGTAGAAAGTGTTCCTGAAGAGGCTCCTCTCTGTCTTTCACGAGAAGGGTCACCTACACATGTCAGAGATGCCTCTGCATGTCTCTAGTCCTTCACAAGAAAGCAAGTGCAGGCTGGACTTAAGTGGTGTCGAACTCAAACTCTAGCTGATTTCAGACTGTCGTGTTGTTCCCATAGTAGCCTTTTCGCACGTGACGGTGTAGGCCTTTGGTTCCCTCCGTTCCCCGAAGGCTGTTGAACCACAATACCAGGAAGCCTTGTCCCAAATTTTCTGGTATGTGCCCTTCCTGGTGACCATGCAATTGAAGCATCAGTTGCTCTTTCTGGTTGCTTCCCTGGCCTTGAGTGAGTGTCCACAATTTTTCTGTTAAGAGTGATACCTTTTTTGCATTACATACTCCATAGAATCTCTCCTTTGCAGACATCTGGAATGAACAGATTTGGCTTCCAATATTTTTATTAGACTATTTTTTTACATCTGTTTTCTCCCTCTCTAGGCTATGAAGTAATACAGATAGTTACTGCTTTGAATTCTCTTAGATCTGAGAGTGAGGGGAGGGTGTGAAATCGCTTCCTGCACCAGGAGCTGAGCTCTGCAGAGGCTCTACTTACGCTGCTGGGCTGACTCTTATGGGTTGACACTGCCCTTTTCTTTTATTGTGAAAAAAATAAAATCCTCAAAGTCTTTGGGAGTTTTCAAAAAAGTGGGAGATACTTACCTACATAAATGTTAAAGGATCATATCTTGTGTATAAAAGTAATAAGACATAAGAAGTTACTTCACTAAAAGAATAGCTTTTTATTCAAGACAAAAAAAAAGTATTTTGAAATGCTGCTAAATATTGATGCTGACAGTGTTTTTCTCCTGTGAGTGACCCAAGCATATTATGAATAGTTGGTAAGGGAACGGAGCCTGTGGGTTGAGGAAAATGTTGCACTAGCTGTGCCCAGACTGCGTATGGCAGCTTTATGATTATGGGAAAACAAATTCTTAAAAATTTCCTGTCTATTCCAAAGATGCTTTCTATGGGATGGCCATTAAGTCTAGAAATATAGATAATACAATTTTGTCATTCTTTGTAATGTAGTATCAATAAACCATTTATTAAAAAAAAAAAAACTTGAGAAAATTGAAAAACTGGAAACAGGGTATCTGCCATGCTTCCCTCCTATAGCCGTTCTTGGTCAGTCTGGTTTGTGCATATAATTGGTTAATCCTTAAATGTTCATTACAGAGAACGAGAAATATATTATCCTGTCTTGCGTGTGCCAGTACTCATGTAAACATGCAGTTTTAATTCTCACAGTGGCACTGTGAGGTAAAAAGGTTCCCTCTCTATAGAAATGCTGAAAGGATCAGTAGATGTCTAATAAAGATCAGACCACATATAAAAGAACCCTCTGGAAAATACTGTGTGAGTTTTAGCAGTATGGTATGGCCTTTAAACTCAAGGATAGGGGCGCCTGGGTGGCACAGCGGTTAAGCGTCTGCCTTCGGCTCAGGGCGTGATCCCGGCGTTATGGGATCGCCCCACGTCAGGCTCCTCTGCTATGAGCCTGCTTCTTCCTCTCCCACTCTCCCCTGCTTGTGTTCCCTCTCTCGCTGGCTGTCTCTATCTCTGTCAAATAAATAAATAAATCTTTAAAAAAAAAAAATAAACTCAAGGATAATACATTTGGAGACAAGCCAAAGTATACATGAAGTACATACCAGTGAATTCAGAAAGTATGTCATTGAATCTACTGGAGGTGATAAATTTCCTTAAGAATTAGTAAATAAAAACTAGGGTCCTTTTTGCATAAGTCAAACTTTATCTGAAGGAACCGTGCAGATTACTTTTTGGGAAACCACAAGTGAATATATTCAAATTAATTATCATTTTAGGTTTTTCTTTTTTCATGGAGAATGTTTCTAAGTATTGACACATTGTGTGTGTTTTTATTAGCAGTTGGTAGCAAGACCTTCCAGTATGAACTATATGGTGGCTCCTGTAACTGGTAACGATGTTGGAATTCGTAGAGCAGAAATTAAGCAAGGGATTCGTGAAGTCATTTTGTGTAAGGATCAAGATGGAAAAATTGGGCTCAGGCTTAAATCAATAGATAATGTAAGTATTTTAAATTGTATTTCAGTTTGTCCAAATAGCTTGAAATATTAAGTGATCACTATTAGAATAATTTACAGTGGGAATGTTTTAATTAATTATAATATTGCATTTATAATCAAGATCATTTTAAATTTGCTTATTTTTTTCACTTGGTGATGCCTTATTCTGAAGAGGCAGAGTTTGTACTTCATTACCTTAAATGAATTTTTTTTTTTTGAGTCTTCTTTCTGGAATAAAGTTCACTGGTCTTCATATATTATAACATAGTTTATACAAATAAAATGGCATTCAAATAGGGCATTATATGTGATGTTAAGAGACTGACCAGTGAGAATCGGTGGCCTTTATGGCGTCTATTTTTAAATTAAATAATGATCATTTAACTTGCGAAGTCGGTTTGCGGGTTTATTATTTCCATCCTTCATTTTGAATTTAATAGGTCATTTTTTGAGTAAAAGTTATTTTCTAATTAGGGCAGCCATACCTTTACCTTTGTAATTACTTTACCTCTTACCTCACTGTACTGAAGAAATTAAACGGGGTTACTCTCTGAGGAGGCATTTAGGGTTGTTAAGGATATGCTGAGTCTTTATCCCGATTTGTGGCTCTTGGATTCCTTATTAGTCTTAAGTCTTATCGTCCAACTTTTTCACACAGAAAATGATAATGAGTGTCCCACACTGTGGTAAATGGCTGAGGCTGGTCTTGGTAGGAAGCCCCAACCCTGCCTGCCTACCCACCCAGAGGGCTGAGGACATCAGTGACTACACACATGTAACTTATTCAGGACACAACAGCGTGTTCTTTCGAAGCCCTGACTTCACTGCTCTCCCTTTCCTTTCAGTGATTAGTATGTGCTGCCCATCTGCCAGGATTTCTTCTCTGCTCCTTCCTCTGTCTTAAAAGACAAGACACTCTTCATAGGCCCCTATCTCCAATGCACTTATCCCTGCAGTGGATTTCTCCATTTGGTCAAAACTCACTGCTCTGACCATTTTACAGGGTGCCGTGTAGTTTTCAGTACTGCCCTAAGGTAAACTGTAAGACACAGGACAGAAGTTATGTTTGATCCAGCCTAAGGGGATAGAAAGGGTCCAACTTTGTAGACACTTTCATATTTTACCAATTTTACTCTTCTTTTATACTTGTTTGTTTACATTTTCTTCAACATCTGAGTTTGGGAATTTATAGGAGTATAAATACCCATGTGGGTTTCGTTCGTTTACTGAACTTGAGTTTTCTGTATTTCATAGTGGATTCCTTCTAAGAACTGGAGTGGTATTGAATGTACCCACCTTTTTAGGCTGTTCAATAAACCCAATCTTATTTATCCTATAATTTAGCAAATGGGTTAAGGAGTCCTTCAGCTATAAGGAGAGTTATGACCTTACACTAAACTATCATTTTTTAAACTAAAAGAAATCATGAAATTTCTAACAGTTGACTCGCTTTCCCCCTAAACAAGAACCATGTGCCAATACCTATTTTTGTATTCTACCAGACCCATAGAAGCTTACATTTATTATGGAAACCCTACTTTATTTTCCTTAGACTTTTTATTCCAAGATGAAGGGGATGATTGAGGTTGGTCAGGTGGGTGGTGGGTCATGAGGTAGAAATTACTAGTGAGATCTCACATTTTTCCGTTATTTTTTGGGGTCATTGCCTCGATAAAATTTTCAGTTTCCTTTTTGGGAGTAACGACACACATATTCATGTAGCTTCTTTCCCTCTCTTTCTCTCTCTCTCTCTTTTTTTTTTTTTTTTTTTTTTTTTTTTAACTAGGGTAGATTCCTAATCCGAACAGTTTGTTCCTAATTTTCCAGCATTTTTAAACCATATCATAACAGTGGTAAATAACCAAAGTTATTTTATTATTCTCTAGGGCATATTTGTTCAGCTGGTCCAGGCAAATTCTCCAGCCTCATTGGTTGGTCTGAGATTTGGGGACCAAGTACTCCAGATCAATGGGGAAAACTGCGCAGGCTGGAGCTCTGATAAAGCACACAAGGTGCTCAAACAAGCTTTTGGAGAGAAGATTACTATGACTGTTCGTGACAGGTGAGTTGACTAGACAGTTCACATGGAAACTTTCAAAGAGTAACTTGGACCAATAGAAGAGTGAAATTTTTAATTTAATCCATTATGTTTACAGGCCCTTTGAACGGACAGTTACCATGCATAAGGATAGTACTGGACATGTGGGCTTTATCTTTAAAAATGGAAAGATAACATCCATTGTGAAAGACAGTTCTGCAGCCAGAAATGGTCTTCTCACAGAACATAACATCTGTGAAGTCAACGGGCAGAATGTCATAGGGCTGAAGGTAAGGAATAGAACTCATGTCTTGTGCTGCTGTTTTATTTTAGCAGCTGTCTTTTCCATTTGTGTGTTTTGGTGGTGTTTTCATGTTGACCTTCAAAATAAATAGAAACTCAGTGGGGAGATGGGTGACCTGGGGCTCTGGCTGTGCTCTCAGGCCAAAGGAATTACTTGGGCTATCTGTAATTAATGTTCCCATAGCAAAGGGCTTGACTCTGATCTCAGCAGTCCCTTGAACTAAAATTCTGTGGAGACGTGGGCATTGAAGATTTTGATGACATTCTGAATGAATGATTGCTCAGCTTTTTCAGCCCAGGAATTGGTAGGAAATGAGTCATGGTTTCTGTTTATATTAATACCTTGTTTTTTTCCTCTACAGATTCCTAAATATGCCTATTTTAAAGTGTAAAGGTTTTCATTAAGACCTGTTTATTTCATAAACTTCGTTAAGAATGCACCATTAACTGAGGGTAGTATTGTATGTGAGGAAAATTATTTCATCTTCAGTAATGAACAGATATTTTGGCTAAAATATCTACTCAATTTACTTAGCAATTTTGTTTCCATCTGTAAAATGGTGATTCTATAGAATTAAACTTGGTAAGAAGAACTGGAAAAAAATTATAAATATTAAGGGTCAGATTTTAGAGAACTTAGCAAAAAGTAAGAGGACATACATATTTATCAAGAATAACATAGTTTCATATTTATGAAATAAAGCCTTAGTATTAATTTTCATTACGTGTTTTCAACAGGATTCTCAAATTGCAGACATACTGTCAACATCTGAGACTGTAGTTACTATTACAATCATGCCTGCTTTTATCTTTGAACATATTATTAAACGGTAAGTAGACAGTACTTCAACTTGGTGCTTATGGTCCTCTGAGTTAAAAGAAAGTACAGTGCTTATATTAAGTCTCAAATCTTTGGTTCTTTTACCTAAGGGATGACATGGCATTTATCTAGAAATTTGAAGTTACTTATTTATATCAGAAGAATTGGTAGGTAAGGACAGTCCCTCACAACTTCCCAAGTACTGAATAAAATTCACCATACACTTCTGAAATGTTGACGTTTTCTAGTTGAAAAGAGGTATATGAGCAGAAGTGGGCAGACTTTCATTTCAGCTTTCAGTAAAGTTGACTGCAGTTGCACTCTGCCTGCAGCTCCTCTGCTCAGTAGAAATCTATTCTGGTAGTTCATGATGGAGCATTCTTGCCTATGGGATGTTAGGAGTAATGGTTTTGTTCTGAGAGCATCTGAGGGGGCAGGTAGATTCGTGTAGGGGTGTGGGATGTGGTGCTAGGATGGGCCTCAGGAAATGAGGATTGGACAGCTGGGTAGGGGAATAGAAAAGAGGCAGCAAGTGTTGTTATCTTCCCTAGAACTTTTAAAATCCTGGCTTCTATCATAGCTTTTTTGCCAAGCCAACTTAGATCCTTCTTTCAGAATCTATCTTGCCTGTGGAAGTAAGATTTAAAAGATTAAAGACAATAACCTTAATAAAATTTTTCAGTTTCTGGGTAGGAAAAAAAGGCAAGTGTTATAGTCAAGACTACTTGTTCTCTTAAACCAGTGATAGGTTCCCTCTTACCATTTCCCTCCCAGTGCATAACAGTGTTGTCGTTTTCCTTGTTTTTAGTCATCAGCTTTAATATACCAGGACTTACTTGTATCTTATCTAACTTTTCTAGCCAAGGTACAGATGGCGTTTCATACTGGGTACATTTGCAAACAGCGAGATTCCCCTGAGACTCCTAGATCTGAACTCATTAAAAAAAAAAAAAAGACCTTCCCTCTCCCCACAGTCCCACTTGATGCTAACAAGTGCTAAGTTTGAATGGGAGTTTTCTTGGATTAGCATAGCCTTTTTGAAAAAAGAAACCCAAACCGCACTATTTAATAAAGTGATTCTCCCATAGGATGGCACCAAGCATTATGAAAAGCCTGATGGATCACACCATTCCTGAGGTTTAAAAGTCATGGCACAGTGGAAACTTCACCGAACTTCTCCAGTTTACTTCTTGGGCAACTTAACTTTATATTATGCACATGAAGCTTTCTAGGAGCCAGAGAGCATATGCTGCATGAAGACCTTTCTATCTTACATCATGGCTGGGAATCTTCCTGTTTTGATTGGATATCTTGTTCACACTTCAAGATCGTTATAGCCTTATCCTGGTTTTACAGATGTGAAACTTTGGACAGATTAACTGATTTTCATAGAGTAGTTTCTCTACTGGAAACCCAGTGCTTTTATAAGCCATTATGATTAGAATGACTGATACAGGCTTAGCTCTGTGTTAGAACCAATCACCTTTATCTTACATATCAAGTAGTGCTGTTCATATTACTTTACTTCTATGGTATAATTGCATTTTTAATGTGTTACCATAGTACATATAGAATGATTGCTTTTGATGGTTTTTTAGTTTGTGAGTGTGTGTGTGTATGTATGTGCCTGTGAAACACCAATTAAGTACACTGGTTTCATTCCATGTAAGCATTATACAGTGTATGTAGGTTGCAAGAGATTGTGTTGATCGTCATTAACTTGTAACTACCTTTACTTAATATGCTTCAACTGTCGCCTTAACTGTGTTAAGCATCTAGAATAAAAGCCAAAATATAACTATTGCTGCCTTTCTACAACCTAAAATGCAGTTCTATGTTAAACTGAAATGTACACTAGCCCAGAACAATTTAATGGTACATACTGAGCTATAACATAGCTGCTTAGTTGCATTTGAGATTTTCTAGTCAATTGTGTAATGGAAATTTCTTTCTTTAAAAGTTACTGGTATTACTTTCTGAGAAATGAATCACTATATATTAAATGTAAAAATTCTCATACCAAATAGGATAAACTCTTGACTCCTTTATTTGTAGATTAAGTGGAATAATACCTAATTTTGTCATTTAACATTCTGTAACCTAGCTACTTTGGGATGGTCTTAGGATGTTTCCCAGGTCATTTCCTGACCCCTCCCCACAAACAAAATGGCAGTGACCTTTACCCTCATTTTTTTCTTTTTGGTTTATGCCTATTCCATCTAATTCAATATGTATAAATAAAGTTGACTTTTAGTCTCTTGCATCATTTGGAAACTGTCCGTGCCTTTCACCAAACTTGAATGTGAAGTTCCCACCTTGGGCCCATGGGAATTGTCTCCCAGAGCAGCGGCCATCCGGAAGCGCTCTGCCGAGACAGTAGAGTGTGTGTTAGGAGAAGTGCTTCAACCTGTGAACCGCAGATGGCCAGCCTGCACGCTTCAGGCTGAGCATCAGGACCGCACGGAGGCCACGGACGCTCCCTGCAACACCTGAGACTGAGTCCTGTTTAATGACACGACGAACTTTGAAAACTGTTACCCTGGGTCATTTTTCCTCCATGTCATACAGCCTACAAAATAAAACTCTTCTATAGTCTTTAAAAACATTGTCATAATATAAAAGGAAATCAGCAGTGTTGCTTTACAGCTTACCTTGTTGAAATTCGGAAAAGCAAACCGAATGTTTCCCAGTTTACCTACCTCGTTGCCTAGATTTGGGTCTGAGGTTGGTTCCAAAAATGTAAGAATGAATGACATTCACATCACTTAAGTATGGTTTTCTAGAAGGATCAATACTTGAAGCTCTTAAAAGGTACTAATCTTGGTAATAATAAATCACTTAAATAAGAAAATGAAAACTGCTTTCATTACAGAAAAATATTTTTAATGTAGAAAAGATGAGCATTTAATAGCTATAATGAAATAAACCGTTCCTATACACAGTAAACTTACTGTTACAAGAATTGTTAATCTTTCCCCAGGTTCTTAGAATCTGAGGACAGTAGGTTATACAAAGTAACCACTTCATGAAAACACATACCCAAAAACCCAGATGGGCAGCAATTCTGTAGGTTAGGAAGACAAAACAGAGTGACTCAGAAGTAGTAGAGTATACTGCACATTTTCTTGGAAAATTCTGAATTGTTCAATGTTTTCTGAAAGTTTTCCCATTTCAGTTTCGTATCTCTTAGCTACTTTACTTTGCCACCCAAACCTGTCTTCTGACCATCAGCATACTGGGATGATCGTCTGCCTTACAAATGTAACGCTTCCTCCCTAACACTGCCATATCTGTCTGCCTTACAGGATGGCAACCAATGGCTTTCATTGAAGTTGCCATGATTTAGGAAGTTTAAAACCACAAATGTCTCATGTGGTAAAACTTCTAATTACTATCATTGCACATTCACCAGTTCATTTAAAAGTCTGGTTTAAAAATACATTAAATAGAGTTCAACTTAACATTCAAGAGAGGAAAAGGCACTTAGTATTGCAATTTCCAGAACATAATTTGTCTGTCTTCCCCTCCCGTGATGATACTGCTACACTGTTCATTCATCCATATACATGTCACAGCACCTAAGAGAGAGAGACCTTGTGGTTAGATAGTAAGTTGACCAGGGCCCCCCAAAATACACTCTCAAGTACTATGTTGTCTTCTCTCATCCTGTAATTAGGTGTATAAATTAAAAACTGGTACAAGAACTTCTGAGTAATAAAACCACTTAAACGTAAAGCTAAAATAACGGGATGCAAACAGCGCTTCCTACAGCAGTAGTCAGGACACGGATGAGAGGAGAAGGTAGGGAACTGGTGGAAGTTTGCTAGTTCTGTTCCTACGGGAAGGAGTCAAATGTTACTTAAGCCAGTAAGTTGAGGATGACGTAAACAGATCACTTTACGATGTTAAGGAAATAACCACATAACTGAGTGACAGAGGGAAGGGAATAAGGGGACAGTTACTGGTCACAGTGGAAAGTAAATAGGTACTTATAGCCATAGATATTAGAAGAATTAAAAACCATTAATCTTCCAGAAGATGAAGAGGCAACCATGCCGAGGTACACAAATACCATGAATCTCCACGAGATACTAAGTGGAAAAACCCAAGTGGACAGAACAGTCAACATGCCTACAACCTACCCTCTCAATCGTAAGAGGGCACACCTCCAGGATAGACTGGAAGGCATCCTTTGGGGAGGAGAACGTTGGGGGTGGGGTGGGGTGGGGTGGGGCCAGTGGTGGGAAGAAGATCGTTTTCATTGTAATTCATTATTTTTGTGTTTGGGTTTCTTTAAAACTATGGGCATGTATGTAAAACAATGATTCCAGCTTTTACTATAGTTTTTAATTCTCCACGTGGAAGTTAATGTAAAAACTTCCTTTTTGGAATCAAATGTCTGTCAACATCAATCTCAGTCCTGAAGGACCCAAGAGATTGCAGATCACCTGGCCCACCAGGGTGCTGGAGGGGACCACTGGCCGAGTGGAGGGAAATGGTGTGTTTCCTGCCTGGGAAGAGGATGTTTCCTGATGGGAAGAGCAGATTTGAGTTCAGCATTTTAGGAAGAAAGGTGAGTCAACTGCATAACTGCTTACCTGTGTGGCCCTGTATTCTCTCACTGATTTTTCCTCCGAGCAGGTCCCAAACAAGTAGCTCACCAGACTGACTTCCAGATAAAACAGAATTTCCATCCCAGATAAAGCATCTGCGGGCATGAAGGAGGGGCTGTGTTACCCTGGCCAAAGCAAGCCCAAATGACAGGGTCATGAATTTGTACATGTCTTCCCCCATTAGCAACTCAAAAAATATACCTCTGGGGCTCGTCTGAAGTCAGAGAAGAGATGAGCATCCCTGTCTGCACATCTATGACGTTTAGACAGCCATCTTCCCCTGTGCTGAGGACATGGCGACTGTCTGTAACACAAGGTGGCACGGCTTCAGAAGTGTGTGGGAGATTATTCTGACATTTTACCTCTGGCAGAACGTTCACTTTCATGCTCCTTGAGCTACTTGTACTTGACTGATGACTCTCCTCTCTTTGAAATGCTTCTAAGACACAGGGCTGATGACCCTTTGGTGTGAGTTCATTTGCATATTATAAATTAATTTCTCCTGTGAGCTGACGAATTAAGAACAGTGTCCACTACTGCTTCTCTGTAGGTGCCAATGGCATAAGTATACGGTATTGTGCCATGAAGCAGTCTCAGATACAGGCGACACTTTTTATCGGCAGTTTTCCTTTTTACATTCTTCTTATTTTAAAGTAATAATTCCAAATCCCCCAGTTATCATCTGTATTGAAAAGGATCATACTACCTGGGCTAAAAGCAGTATCACATACAGTCCCTGAGTGGCATGGGATCTGGTGCAATATGGTGGCCGTAGTGAGGTCCCAAATATTCACTGTGCCTTCTTTGGTGCCTGAAACCAACAGTGTACTTGCAGCATTTAAACTAATTGTATCTACCTAAGGAAGAAAACACAAAGTATCCATTTAGGGTTATGGTCAGTAGTGGTTTGCCCAGGCTGACCCCACTATCTGGACTGATTAAGGTTAAACTCCACTGTATGGCGTACTGATGAGGCTGATTCAGCAGACGGCTTTCAACATCGCCTACTGAATTATTTAAAAATGAATTGCTTCATATGCTAGTGAATTAAATGAAATATTGGTAGGGTAAATGTAATGCTGGATTTTTTTTTTTTAAGATTTATTTATTGTTAGAGCGAGCATGTGCGAGAGCGAGTCAGGCGGAGGGGTGCAGGGAGAGAATTTTCAAGCAGACTACCCACTGAGCATGGAGCTGGACAAGGGGCTCGATCCCACAACCCATGAGATCACGACCTGAACCAGGAGTTGGATGCTTAACTGACAGCCACCCAGCCGCCCCATTTGCTGTTTTAAAATAGCCTACAATTGCCAGGTTTCAGAATGATACCTCCATGAGTTATAAATCATACCACGGTGCCGGACGGTGGGAGGCACAGCTGACCTGTGATTATTTGTGGGATTTGGGAAAAGCAGGGGCTCTCTCAAGGTCATGTCTGCATGCCCACCTGGAGTTACAGACTACATAAATAATTCTCAACCTCAGCTCATTTGTTGACCATGCAAATCAGGCATCCATTCGCCACCTCGGAGATAAGGCAGTGCTGTCACCTCAAGTGGGAGGTGCGGCAGTGGGACCGGCGTGACCGGCCGAGTGCAAACAGCTAGGCTGTGGTTCCGCCCCGGCTGGCGTGTGCTTACTGGGCCGCCCCAGACTGCCAGAGGACATCACGCTGGACAGACGGCCCCTTCTACCGTCTGTGTCAGAAAACACGAAAGACGATGGGGCACACCTTGTTGCCCCAAATAGTTTGAGAGTGTCCAAATATTCAGTGTCATGCTCAGAAATTGGTATTTTGGAAATCTGATGGGACCATAACTAATTCTCAGGGAAACAGCAAATTGGAGGGAAAAAAAGACAAGGCCTGGAAACCCAAAGAGTCAAGTCAAAGAAAAGAACGGAGAGCCATGCTCTCTTCCAGTAAGCAAAAGCCAATGAAACAAAAACAGAAGCACACAGGTAAAACCAACCGCCCCCACCCTCCGCCAGACTCCATCTCGGCTTCCGAGCAGCACCGTCGCCGGTACTCACACTGACGTCGTGTTCCAGCTCGGCCAGCATGTCAAAGCGCTGTCTTCTGGTGCAGGTCATTTCTGCAGGAATGCCAGACCACACCTGGGGTGGAATATATTGCAGAAGGTATTTGCAAACATTTAGAACGAAAGCATTTCCAACACATTCAAGGAAAACGCTCTTGATCAACCAACTGCCAGTTAATGCCAACAAAATACAGCCCTGAAATGCTTCTGGCTCCTTCCTGCAGTGCCCCTGCTTTTATCCCCGCCACAGGTGCTCACTGAGTGTCAGCTGCACCTGTGTGTCTCTTTCTATCCTTTGCTGTTGTATTTGGTGGTTTTTGTGCGAACATGAGTGCAAAAGTGTTGTAGTGTCTACTAATGTTTTGAGGAGATGCAAAAAGGCAAGTCACCAAGGAAATTATTAAAATTTGGTGTAGGCAAGAAAATTCATCTGTAAGAATGGGGGGAATCCTGAAAAAAAAACTAGAAGGAATTCTAACAGTTTTAGGTTCTTGCTTGCTTTTTATATAAATGCAAACTGGAAACTGAGGATGATGAATACTGGTGTGGTCTTTGCAAGATAGTTGTGTAGGCTTCCAAAGAAGAGGCCAAAGCTGGCTCACCTCAATAGAATGGTGAATGAATGTGCATTTATATGTTCTAACTTGACATGATTCCCCACTTTAACTTGACATTTTCAGCTAGTTCCAACTGTGTGAGATAAGAGGGCTTGCTACTGTATACAGCTGGCCCTTGCACGATGTGGGGGAGTTCAACTCCACTCCATGCAGTTGAAAATCTGCGTATAACTTTGACTCTCCCAAATCTTTACTGCTAATAGCCTACTGTTGACTGGAAGTCTTACCAATAACATAAAGAGTTGACTAACGTATTTTGTGTTACATGTACCAAATATGGTACCAAATACCATAGGCTTACAATAAAGTAAGCTAGAGAAAAGAAAATGTTAAGAAAATCATAAAATAAATTTACAGTGCTCTATGTATTTATTGACAAAAATCCATGTCTAAGTGGACCTGTGCAGTTCGAACCTGTGTTGTTCAAGGGTCACCTGTATTTCTCCGTAACTCTCTCTCGTGAATTCCACATCATTCCAACCCTGTTAAGCACACACTACAAAAATCGGGAAGACTTCCTATTGAGGAGTATGAATGTTGAAAACACACAGGCAATGGCATTCAGTATCTTTACAGATGACGTATACACTTAGTGAGAAAGAGTGAAGTGACTGAGCACATTAACAATAGGTGCAGAATGGTTTGTAATGCTTGCAGTATCCAAACATTTTAAGTCAGAAATTCTACACAAACCTTCACCGTGGAGTCCCACGATGCGGAATACAGTCGGTTGTCATGCCAACAGATCTTACTAACGGCATCGTCATGTCCCATTAATGTGTCCTGGCGTCTCGCAAATGCTATAGAGTAAAAATAGCTAACAGAAAAGAGAATGAGACTATTAAAAAGCATTCTAGCTTAATTTTGAAACCCTCTAACACATATTCAAGGAAAGTTATGTTGTTTAATTCTGCACTAAGACTCACTAGAATTATAAAGTACTTGTTCTCACATTATTAAACTAAAATACTCAATATCTGAATTTGAAACTAGAAATCTCCAGGTCTGGCTCATTTGTGTTTTCACCTCAGGTTAAAACACAGAGAACAACAGAGTCCAGTGGGAAGAATTATTAGATTCAAATAATCACAGTCAAAGCCACCAGAACTACCCTGATCTAATATCTGTTCCTTTTTGAAAACAACTCAGTGTCCCACCAATGGAAGACCTGTCCTTTCCTGCCTTCCATCCACAAAGACAGCTATGCCGTGCAAGGAGCGTGAGCACGCTGATACATACACGTTATTATCCCACGAAGAACTTATGACAGTGGCATCT
Source organism: Ailuropoda melanoleuca (assembly GCF_002007445.2). Lineage (NCBI taxonomy): Eukaryota > Metazoa > Chordata > Mammalia > Carnivora > Ursidae > Ailuropoda > Ailuropoda melanoleuca. The sequence goes on from NC_048226.1 coordinate 33,140,207, forward strand.
CCTGGCAAAAGTAAACAAGATGATAGAGCCTGAAAAACAAATGGTTTGACATTAGTAACTTATCATAATTAGTACATTTCTAAGGGGGTAAAACTATCTTATAAGCTACCCCCAAAATTAATGCTCAAATTCTATTTATTTTGGCCTTCCTCGTATTTGGGAAGTTTTTTTTCAACTGGCTAATTCCAGATGCTTAGTTTCTTCCCACATGTAAGAAAGTCAAAGTGTGTCCAGGGCACATGGATCTAGCCTGAAGATTTTCAGGGGCTCTGGATGGCCCTCACGGCAGCCGTGGGCTGGAGGAACTCCTTACATGGGTAAATCATGAGGGGAGGGTGGGTTCGAGTTATCCTCAAGGAGCCTCTCTGGATTACAGACTTCCACAGGTAAGTAGAACTTCCAAAATTCTTTAGGGAATTTCAAAACCTTTTGGATGGTTTACATGAACAATCAAATGTGTGTTTTTTTTTTAGAAGAATTGGTTTTCTAGTATACGGTGTCCTATCCACTCAGAAATGCGTACATTATTTAAAAATACAGACAAGTTTAGTTTGACGGTTCCAGAAAAGGAAAGACTGATTAAGGAGAATTCTACTGGTGGTACTTCTAGCTTTCCAGGCTAAAAGCAAAATCACTGTATTTTGAGAAAGAGGCACTCTGAAAAAATTTTAAATTGAATTTAGAAGTAATGTCACTGAGGCATTCTGTAGACACCACACAGGAATAAACCCAATTGCTTGGGGAGAAACAAAATGCCATCATATGTGTGTATAAAACAAACTGCTACGTGAATTACCATCATACCACTGGTTTAAAATTAAAATAAACTCACCATATTTGAAAACGATATACTTCTTTGTAGCATTTTGGATTCCTTGGAGAACATCTTCAAGGTAGAATCTGATTTAATGATAAGGCAAACATATGAGAAAGATTTCCCGACCCTTACAGAGGACAAGCAACAGCGGAGGCCAGCAGGCAGCAGAAGCGGGGTGGCAGGTGGGGCCAGAGGACCTGGGGCCCCATCCGGTGACCTGTCACCCCACGACAAGGAAACCGGCACATACCCAGTGCAGGCCCAGCACACTGCTCACATTTCAGCATGACTGAACACGGAGCAGGCCTAGTCACTGACAGAAGCTCAAAGTGAAAAGCCGGGGTGGGGGGGGCTCCTGGGTGGCTCAGTCATCTGAGCGTCTGCCTTCAGCTCAGTTCTTGATCTCAGGGTCCTGGGATCGAGTCCCACATCAGGCTCCCTGCTCGGGGAGCCTGCTTCTCCCTCTCTCTCTGTCCTTCCCCGTGCTCATGCTCTCTCTCTCAAATAAATATACAAAATCTTAAAAAAAAAAAAAAAGTTAAGGAGGAATAAAATAGCAATTTTAAATTAAAGACAAAAATCATGACAATATGTTATTTTTAAACAAATAGCTCAATCATGGTGTGATACCCCTGCACTGAATTAGCATTTATGAAGCAACCACTGACCTCCTAAAGAATAATAAAGCAGGGATTCAAATTTCCTCGCCTAACAGAAGCTTAAAAAAGTGTAGCAAAACCATCTCTTGGGAACTGAGACCTGCAAAAATGACAATGAGCTCCAAACATCCCATATTTGAAGCAAGTAACACATTTCCTAATTTGTAAACATACAACATGATACAGAAAAGGTCAGGATGAGCTTGAAATGATTTCTGTGTAGTAACATTCAGCATTTCGACCTCATTTTTGTGACACCAACACACACGAGTCCTGAGACTATCATCAAGCTGAAACACCCTCCAGCATCAGCTTGCCAACAAAGTCCGAAGAGTAAACACGGCGCCTGAACTTGACCCTGCGGGGCATTCTCAACTCTGAGCCTCTTCCCAACTGTGCTGACTCTGAAGAATGCGCTTCCCATCAGACACTTCTGAGCGGTCACCAAAGTCTCCTGCCGCTCATGAATCTGGGGCATCGTACAGGAAGCCGCAAGCCAGCCCGGGGTAAGGATGCTGTCCTCCAAACCAAAGATTCCATGCCCGTGCTAGAGGTGAACCTGCCAAAAGCCGCTGCCCCGGCCAGGCTCGCAGCTGGCGAGCCCCCCACCTGCCCACGCAGCTAAACGGGGACCACTGCGTTAGGAAGGACGGTCACTCTGCAGTGGTGACCAGGATGTATATAAATCAGTACTACAAGTTCCTGATAGAAGCAACAAACAGAAAAAACAAAGGCTTTGACTTAAAAAAAAAAAAAAAAAAGAACCCTTTTTCCCCTTCACTTGGTAAATTTACAAAGAAGGGATGTCATGCTTAATGAGCGTCAGGGGTTTAAGCCTCCATGCTCCCCCAACTCATGGTTTACAAGGTCATAAAAGTACAGCACACTGAAGGACTTAAACCCTGGCAGACAAAGCCAGCTAAGAACTCAGGTTCTGCTTACCGATAAAAAGCTTTAGAGATCAAATGCTTTCAAGATAAAGCATTCAGCCTTGTGTTACGATGCTGGCACGCTGGGCGGGCGGGGCCCTGGGAGAACGCGGATCGCGTCCCTCTACCAGAGCCTCGTCTTGCTGACCCGAACGGGGCCCAGCGCGTGTCCTGAACGTTAATTTCCTTTGGCCTACGGTAGAACCATTATCTATGCTTTGTGGAAAATTCTGTTTTATGCATCCTGAGATTGTCCTTGGAAGAGCAAGGAAGGACATGCTACAGATAAGAAACCACCATTACATAACCCGAGAGCGGTAACTCTGATTTCTCTGGAAGGGTTTAGTTGGATGGCACCATTTCCAGACTTAATCAATGAAACCCGTGATTTCCTATGATAAATGCTAAAGGACAAGTCCCCTCCAGACAGCTGGCTGCTAACCCTGCCAGATAAAGCTGTCTTAAATACAAGCAGATGACTAAGACCCTGATAGTGCAGAACACTGACAATGCATGAATTAGATTGCCAGCGAAATTTGACAAATCCCCTAAAATATATATCAAGGGACACAAATGAGACATCGAACAGCAAACGTGCACGTGCCCGTGCTCCAGCGCACCGTGCCCAGGGGCGCCCCTGCTGCACCCGCAGCTGCCCAGACCTTCTGGGCTCAGGTGACCCGCGGCGAGCATGTGTGCCCCCCGCCAAGCCAGGAGCTGGGAATAAGCTCTTTCGGCCCCATCCCTTACATTTCTGGAAACGTCACCAGCAACAGAAAGGCAAGCTCATGATTGTTTCTGGCAAACTACAATGACATTTTCTGTTAAATGCCACAAACTGCTGAAAATTCGGTGGAGGCAGCACCCGTAACCAAGAGTTATGAAACATGCGTGCTTCGTGGTTCCAGGTAAACCAGTGGTCAGGCAGAAAAACATACCTTGCGAGGTTGTAAAGACCGAAGACCCGTTGCAAGAGACGGCTATTCCAGTAACTGCCCTGTGTAAAGACAGAATTTTATAAGTTACCAACAACCATGTGCTGGGACACTCATCTCTTTCAAGTCCTTGTGACTTTTACCAAGTGTCTGTGTTTTTTTTTCTGTCACAGCTTGTCTGCTGGATCTGTCCTGCACACGTTACACCTGCCACAACCAAATCATCGCTTGGGAGCTTCGAATTTTGTTTCCGTGAGACCTGTGGCCAGAAACCATCCCCACTCTCGGCTTCTCTGGCTGCCATATTCGAAGTGGAACACCTTCCTGACTGGAAATTCCACCTTATCTGACTATCCCCCAAATTACTGAAACTCTGCTTTACAAGCATGTCACTTGCTTCGCTGCTGAATCCAGTTTACTGAGCCTCTGTTCAGTGATGATACCACTGCCTGGTTTTACCATTTCCTTTTACAAGTTCATTCATGACTTCACTGTCTGGGATGCTAAGGCCTCTTTCTATGTGTCACTTATAGAAGTTGAGAAAAGGAAAGCCACTGCTACAGTGAATAGGGTGGAACTATGTATTTCTTTGCAGGAGGCTGTGTTCGGGTCCAGCGCCATGGATCTGAAGTAGACTGGGACATTCAGACTCACCCCTGACCCCTGGTGTCTGTGATATCAGCATATCAGACAGGATGTCTACGGCCATGAAGCACGGCAACGGGCTCGTCTCTGAGCCTAGGTTTCCCCATCCGTAACAGGATGGCTCGGGGGAGGTCAGTGCTTCTCAGGCCTTCCTACCAAATGTGTGAATATCCTTAATGGCAGAAGTCTGAACACTCATAACCCCTCTGGGTCTGACAGCAAGCCCCCCCCTTTTTGGAAAGTATAGTTATCATTTTTAAAACTCCTGTGAACTTAGTCCTTTGATCTCTTTCTCTCTCCACACATACACACATTCATCATAATTTTTTAAAAAGACACATTTTCCCCTACAGTATCTGTGAATTCAACACTTGGGGAAGATATACCATGTTTCTCCCATCAAAGACTCGAGGGGCTGTGTACCCCAGTTTGAGAGGCACAAAACTACCTGCTGGCCGTAGATCCCGTCCTGGACTCTAGAAAGACCAGGGGAAGAAATGACACCATGGAAGGCTGACAAAAATTCATTTTGTGCCAAACATTCCCTTGCCACATTGACCTCTACAGGACACTACAGACATTTTGGGGGGAGAAAAACCAAACAAGACAACATTGAGAGAGAATTTCCACCCCCTTGACTCCACTTAAAACAGCACACTCCAGCCAAGATCCCAAGGACAGCACAGAGGCGTTCTTACTCTTTGTGGATTTTATATTGCTCGTGTAACTGCAGTTTGGTGATGTTATTCCAGGCCAGGCTTTTGCTTTCTTCGGTCAGGTCTTCAAAAGACTCTTCACCTGGAGAGACTACATTGAGTTGTTGCCAAGTGAGTCGGCTGAATTATTAGCAAGCACCAGAGACAACAAGCATCAGAGTCACAGTATTTTCTGTTAAAATCAAATGACCAAGGAAACACAGTGTCCCACTGAAATAGAACTACTCTGAAATGAACCTGAGAGCTCCATGTTCGTCAAGGGAAAACAATAAAATGTATCATCTAAATAACATAAAAATCCTTTGGAGAAAGATTAAAAAGTATCTGAATACTGAATGAGGGCTTTTTATACTCTTATCAGTGTTCCCAAAGTTTTCACTCAGCCGCTGACTTAGGAACTTCAGGAAGCACAAGACTGAGTAACTATTTCTTTGTCAGTAATTATTGCAAAAACCTGATTGTTCCTTACAAATTCTGTGGTTTCCTTTTGGTTTTGAGGGGGAGAAAGCAGGCGCCCGTTCCGAGCTACAAGTGCCCTGGCCAGAACGGGGGAAGCTGTCTCTCCTGTCTTCTTCTGGGCAAGTATTCCCTAATATAATCACAAGACAGTGGTATGAGCCTGGTGACTAAGCGGGCCACGGGTTTAAGAGGCATCACAAGATAATCTTATGGTCTTTATGACTGAACCCCGTGGGGCATTATCTCCTAGAGAAGAACTCTAGCTAGCCCCTGCGGGCCCCTGCGAGCTATCCTCCAGGCCTGAGACAGTACTCCGCTCTGGGCACGTACAAAGTCACCAGATGCCTGGAACAGACAGAAGTGCAGATATAAGAAATCACATGACTTTGCTCCCAAGGTTCCACATAGTGTCAGACTCCTTCTGGGGTCCTGTGGGCTTGAGGCTGTCCAATGTGAAACACGGAGAACTGGATGAAGGGGGAGTGTTCTTTCCTCCTTCTCCAAATACTAGGATGTGACAACAGGGTCAAGTTCACTTTAGCACCCAGCATGTGCCAGGCATACAACAGACACTGTACATGTTTGTAAAAATGACTAAGAAAACGAATCAAATAAAGAAAACAAAGCACCTTAAATTCAAGGTCTGTATGTGGGGAAGGAGGAGGAGAATGAGGGATGGAGGAAGTCGTTTTTGGGAGAAAGCAGGGGAGCGCAGGGTCAAGGGTGACCCTAAGAGCCGCACGGCTGGCATGGGCCAACATGAAAGCAAGTGGCTAAGCATCACACACTGACTTGGAAAACCACAGAACAGAAGGAGCACTGGAACAACAACAAGACACTGCCAAGTCTCGTGTAACGGGAGCAGTACTCCCGGGAAATAAAAGTAACTTGATTTTCTTTAAAATCAGCAGTTAAAACACAAAAGCAACAGCAACAAAACAGGCTTGTCAGAGTTGCTGTTTTTCAGGAGAACTGCAGTCGGACGCCCAAACACAACCACCTCTAGGCCACACGACAACTCATGTCTCACCTACTCTTCAGAATCTTCAGGAACATCTGAACTAGAGAAGAGAAACAAAGGGTGCTCACATTTATTCTCTTTACAAAACTTACCTGGGGAATCTGCCAGGGGGGCATTGTGACTGCAGGTTTGGGAGAAATTTTTAAACTTTGGGGTGATCCGTCGAGGATGTGGTGTCACAAAGAGCTGTTTTGGCGTCTGGCCAAACTCCAAGATTTGGGTCAGCATGGCGACTTTCTCGTCAGGGTCCTCAATGCTTTAGGACAGAACACAGGTAACGCAGTGAACCATGGGGTTCCAGTTCCCTGACAGCACAAATGTCAGATAATGCAGCTCAACAGGACAGAGACTTAACCCTCAAAGAGTAACAGCGACTTTGTGCCAGGACTGTCCAAGCCTCATCACAGACCTTTAGAGAATTTTCTGAGGCTCAGTAACTTACCTAATGGGGAAAGCAAGATATAATTCTCTGTAAAATTTCCACACCTTCATATGATCAAAGAGCTGCATTCATCATTTAGACAGAGAGGTATTTCATAATTCAAGTAGAAACTCCTTCTAGACATATAGGTACCTGTTCAAGTCCACGCCTCCTTCATAGGTCAGAGGATGAAATACTGAAAAAAAGAGATGAAAAACCCTCTTGAAAGAGGTTCTGTTTGGTTATAACAGACCCTCTGCACAGAATCTTAAAAACTCAACTACTTTAAACTTCTATTCAAAGAAACTGATGGTTACTTTGAAAAAAAAAAAAGGCTAATAAAAACTAACAGCAGTAAATATCAACTCGAGTTATCTTTCGCTGAGCAGAAATCCAATTGGCAGGGGAGACAGCCTCTTATCTCCAGGTATTTGCCAGCGAGCACCTCTGCCCCCAGGGGAAGCGCAGATCACCCTGTCCTGCCCTGTGCAAGGTCCGGCCTGACCTGCCAGCTCCTCTTCCCTGGCTTCACCACCCAGCAGCCTGGCGGCAGGTAAGAAGGGACCTGAGGAGGGGGTGTGCTGCTGCTGGTTTCTTTCTGCTCCATTAATAAGCAGCCCTGGGGCCCTTCAAGAAACTGCAGGTGCTCTTCGATCATATTCTGATTGAGTTTTAATGGAAATTAGTGAGTGGGGTGGAGAGTAATGCTAACATTGGAAGACTTTAGAAGAACACCTCTGGGGATCGTAGTGAAGTTGGGGTTCTTTGGGCAAAAGACCTTCCTCCTCTGTTACTCAGTACCTGACCCAGGGCCATGGAGCCTGGAGCCACTGTCTGCACACAGAAGATGCTTCTGCCAAACACAAGCCTGATTGCTCTGGCCACGTTTTTTCTCTTTCTTTTTGCTTTTGTTTTCATCAAATGCTATATGAAACTTTCGAGACTCTCACATACCATTATGGGCCCCAATGGCATCAGTCCCTTTTTGCTTGTAGCCAAATATTAGATCAATCCACTCGTGAAGGTGCTCTGACACATAATTGCTTTCCAACGCGTCTTTGCTCTTCTGGAGAAAGTCCTCGGGACCTATGAGATTAGACTCGATCAAAACATCACTGTCTCCATTTATTCTTTCCCATTTCTTTTGTCTACCCATATGCAGACAAAGCTTCTAAGAGAAGTGAGAGGTACTTCTTTCTTTTTTCTTTTCTTTTCTTTTCTTTTCTTTTCTTTTCTTTTCTTTTCTTTTCTTTTCTTTTCTTTTCTTTTCTTATTTGTCAGAGAAAGAGAGAGCTAGAGTGCACAAGCAGGGGGAGAGGCAGGTAGAGGGAGAAGCAGGCTCCCCGCTGAGTAAGGAACCTGATGCGGGGCTCCATCCCAGGACCCTGGGATCATGACCTGAGCTGAAGGCAGACACTTCACTGACTGAGCCACCCAGGTGTCCCGAGGTACATATTTCTTAATGAGGTTTTTGTGCCCCAAGAATATAAAATATAAATTTTGGCGGGGAGAGGGGAGTGGTGAAGATCATTTTCAACAGCATTTAGGTCTTTCAAATACATATCAATGTTTTTACATCATAGACTCACAGACTAGTTCTGATTTGGGACAGGACCGATAGTGCCTCATTTACATAGAGAATTATACTGTTACTTTAAAAAATCCAGGCAAGTACATCATAATACTGAAGTGGCCCCCCAGGTGCAGAACTGCTGTAATTCGGTACTTCCAAGGCGGTACTCACTCCGGGCCCAGGGCGGAAGTTCCACATCATCAACCATCTGCCCTCCTTGTCTCTTTCCCAGATCCAACTTCAGACTATTGACTAAAAAGCTGACATCATCACCATAGAATTCAGGAATCAACTGAAAGTTTTGGGGTGGGTGGGTGATGGGGTGGAAAGAACAGCAACATTTTTAAAAGCAGTTAGAAACCACAAGCCCAGTGAATTATTACCTTTATTAACTGCTTACCTCTTTAAAATCTGTTGCACCATCCAAACAGTTTTTCCAAGTTTCTGCAATACTAGATGCAAAAAACCCCCCAAAAACAAAAAAACAAAACAAAACAAAACAAAACAAAATCAGCTGATCTGAAGTCTTGGGTCTGGTAACAGCAACCACAGGGCTGTCTATGCATCTAGGTGTTGTCCTGCACTTCACCTGTACTAACTAACTCATTTCTCTCATTAACTCATAATTCTCAACATCGGTACAAGGATCCCCTTTGACAGAAGAGACGCCTTCTCTGAGCTCATGCAGGGAGTGATACGGGTGAGGACACGGACCCACAAAAGGCGTCTCCAAGCCCACTATGGGAGCCTCCAACCACACACGGCCTCATCAATGGGCCAACACAGCCTGCTGCTTAAACAGAAAACCTAGCACAGCTGTTTTGAGTAGCTCATTTCAAAAAGGAATTATAAATAAACACGTATAAATCTTAGAAAAAGACTGGAGGGACGTAGATCAAAAGATTGACAATGAATATTATCTCAGCATAGTGGGAGGCCACGTGAACTTAATTTTCTTCTTCATATTTTCTGACTTTTTTTGGGGAAGGAAACATTACTTTTATAATTTAAAAAGTCATTTAAACACCCACAGGAAATTATATTCAATTCACAGCAGAATTATTTAGAATAATGAGAGGTTGGAAACAGTCTAAATGTCCAACAATAGAGAAATAGTTAAAATACTTAAATTATGGCATACATTAGGATGTGACACAATAATTTAAAAGTCACTGTTTTGAAGAACATCTGATATATGGGGAAACTTCAACATATAACACGATGCGGCTACAACAGGCAGGACAAAAGCTGTAATTAAAAGATGTTCTTACAGTTACACACACACACACACACACACACACACACACACACACACACACACGACTAGAAAAAGCCTGAAAGGAACAGATGTACCAATCAGTGATTCTTGGTTTCTTGACATTTTTGTATCCATTTTTTTTGAAGCAAACATATTGCACGTTTATAATTAGAAAGTCTAAGAACTGGTAGGTGAGGCATTAGGGCAAACCTGTTGAACATTCTATCTGCGTTATCAAATCTTCCATTCTGCAGGCACAGCATGTACTCGGGTGCTAGGGGGGAAATCAGAGTGGAGTGAGATAACGGAATCCCTGCCAAATCCACCAGAAACAACACTGAACTGGGAGCGCTGGTAAAGAATCTTACCGATCCTGACAAGATAAAAGAGCACATAACCCGGGGAAGAGTAGTGACTGCCGTACATGAACTTTGGCTCAGGCATTTCCTGGTAGCGTGTCTGCAACAGACGGAGAAAGACGTGCTAGGTGTCGGCCGTGGGAACTGTAACTGCCTCAAGTAGTCAGACCTCAAATTGTGGCATGGGTACGTTATTTCCCTTAGGTTCTCTCGTAAGTAGGAAAAGCAGAAGAGGAGGGGGAGAGAAACTGTGAACACACACAGTATTCTCGTAACAAGTATTTTGCTTTTCTTGGCTCAGTGGGAACAATGTTGGGCTGGATTGAACAGAATGCACGTTACGTGTCTCTTGTGCAATTTACCAGAGAGCACCTTTGTGCAACTAAATCCGTAAACATGTGATCAGGCCAGCCTCCTACTTCCTGAATTGCAGGCAAAAGATGCCAACAAGGGGTGGGTGAGCAGCTAAACTCACAGGGGAAGGCAGGGGGCAGAGAGGGGAGTAAGAAAAAATACGACATAGGTCCTCTAGTCACTGGGCATAGACCTCCCCTAAGTCTTGGAGAAAGGAGTTTCCCTTACTATAAAAACAGAGGCCATGGCTCAGGGAGCTGCTTAGAAGCCGGGTATCCCCAAATCCACGTACCAGGAGTCTCTCCAGCCGTTCCTTGTTTAGGGCCCCTACTGGCCTGCTAAGATCCCGGAAGGTTCCTGGATTTGACAAATCTGTGGAAATAAATACATTTTTATTTTTATTTATTTTTTTAAAAGATTATATTTATTTATTTGACAGAGAGAGACAGCCAGCGAGAGAGGGAACACAAACAGGGGGAGTGGGAGAGGAAGGAGCAGGCTCATAGCGGAGGAGCCTGATGTGGGGCTCGATCCTATAACGCCTGGATCACGCCCTGAGCCGAAGGCAGATGCTTAACCGCTGTGCCACCCAGGCGCCCTGAAATAAATACATTTTTAAAAAATGAATTAATTAAAGCAAGCAAACTTAATAACATTACCCCCCCCATGGATATACATGCACAGATTTATTTCCAAAAATAATTTTTAAAAATTGAGATGGACTCATTAGAATTATAGTATTTCTGAAAGTCACTTATATAACTAGTTAGTAAAGGTTAGGGCTTGGGTTTTAAGTCAGCAAGTCACTCAAGAGTAGCATCTCTAACTTGAAAATGCCCTGATTATTGATTTTTTTTAAGTTTAAGAAAACCATATTCCAACGAAAACGACAATAAAAAATAAGCACATTTTAAAAGTCTGTATTCTTCTACCGAGATTTGCTGAAGTTTGAATTACAGTGAATATTATTATTGTGCAATAACAGAATTTGAGAGTTGGGGACTGAATATCATCAGAGAAATAAATTCTCATATTCCCAGAAAGTCTGTCATTTCATTCAAGTGTAGGGGTTCAATTAGTAAACTGTCTAAAAGGAATTTATTGTTCAGAATATATAATTTAGAATATTACAAAATCAAATCATAATATAGCCACATTTTTGTTAAAAGAATTTGAGAGGAACACATATACCACAAGGTTAAAATGGTTATTTCTCTTTAATGTAATTATTGATGATTTTTATTTCCTTCTTTAAATATTTTAATACTTTCTAAATGTTCCAGAACGAATAATTATTACTTTTGGTAATCACACTTTTGAGTGTGCATTTTAAAACAATATGACAACCCAAAACAAATTTTCAAAGTGAAAAACTTAAGTATCTCAAATGTGGTCATTACAGGTAATGATGATATGGCTTAAAAACATAGCCATACTTTCTGCACATGTCTTTCAAGAAGTCTGTGAGTCCTTTTTTTAGGATTAAAAGAATTTACGAGAGAGTGGAGAAAACACACATAAAACCCATATAACTTAGAGAACACTGATCCAGTACCTCAGAATGGAAACTAGCAATCATTAGTACAAAAATCCAGATGGGTTCGAATCTGTTTACACATCACAATGGAACTCCTGCTTTTCTCTGAACACCCAGCTCTGTGGCATTTACCCAGTTCGGCGCTGCAGTAATCGTCGATTACCCACGGGAACACGGGGTACTGAGAGAGGTCGTTGCAGCTGCGGTCCGCCAGGTTGTTGAGGTGCAGGAGGTACTGGTAGTTGGAGAGGTGCCCGCGCTGCCACTGCAGCGTGTAGCTCTCGGCCGTGCGCTCCGCGACGTGGTTCTCTGGGGAGGACAGGGCCCGCGGGTCGCCACTGAACTTGGAGAACGCTGGTTAAGTGGTACTGAGTGTGTAAAAACTAGATGGTTTTTTAAAATATATTCTTTTAAAGATTTTATTTATTTATCTGACAGAGAGAGACAGAGAGGGAGCACAAGTAGGGGGAGCGGCAGGCAGAGGGAGAGGGAGAAGCAGGCTCCCCGCTGAGCAGGGAGTCCGGTGTGGGGCTCCATCCCAGGACCCTGAGATCATGACCTGAACCGAAGGCAGACGCTTTACCGACTGAGCCACCCAGGCGCCCCAAAAACTAGGTGTTTTAAACGTAGACCCTTCAATGCATTTTTGAAAAATACATTTTAAGGAAATGAAAAGTAGGCCGTGGTTGGTTTTCACCAAATAACTGTTGCATTAAATATGAATATCTCCAAGGATATTCACCAGGTGGGAATATTATTACATATATAAAACATATCGTATATATTAAATATACAATAAAAACAAATATGAAGGTATGGAGCAAATACGTATTACATGGTAACACATAATATTTACTATATGATATATATAGGCTGCAAATATACAAAGTGCTTGAGTTTTAACGCCTTAAAGAAGCCATGGCCATTTGTAAAAGCTTATTTCCTCCATTTTTTATGAAACCAAAACAAAAACAATCTGAGTTTTCTTTTAGATCAGGAAGAGGTCTACTACCACAGATTTACCAGTGCCTATGTATTAGGCATGCATGTGAGGAGTGAGGCAAAGAAAAGAACCCACTGAAGGAGAAAAACGTGTCTGGCAGGAAAACATGATTTCTCCAAAGAGAAGAACAAGAAAGCAACACCCCCCTACCCCCGCCCTCCCCCACTCCCCTCCGGAGAATACCCTCAGGGAACAAGGAATCACAGAGTATGTGGCACCAAGGACAGCTGTCCTCTCAGAGAGCATGGAGTGACTCAACTATTCTACTTTTCAGAAAATTGTGCTTTCAACGTTTTGTTGGCTGCACCAAGAAAATTATCTAACTCATCTGTAAATTCAATATTTATCCTTATTTACTTTTACCAAGTTTCTTCTCTAACCAGCTACGAGGAAAGAGCTTAAAAACTCAAATATTCCAAGTTCATGGATCGGAAGAATTAACATAGTTAAAATGTCCATGCTACCCAGAGCAATCTACACTTTCAATGCTATCCTGATCAAAATACTGATAACATTTTTCAAGGAATTGGAACAAATAGTCCTTAAATTGTATGGAACCAGAAAAGGCCCCGAATCGCCAAGGAACTGTTGCAAAGGAAAAACAAAGCTGGGGGCATCACAATGGCGATTTCGAGCTGTACTACAAAGCTGTCATCACAAAGACAGCATGGTACTGGCACAAAAACAGACACATAGACCAATGGAACAGAATAGAGACCCCAGAAATGGACCCTCGGCTCTTTGGGCAACTAATCTTTGATAAAGCAGGAAAAAACTTCCGGTGGAAAAAAGACAGTCTCTTCAATAAATGGTGCTGGGAAAATTGGACAGCTACATGCAAAAGAATGAAACTTGACCACTCTCTCACACCATACACAAAAATAAACTCCAAATGGATGAAAGACCTCAATGTGAGACAGGAATCCATCAAAATTCTAGAGGAGAACATAGGCAACAACTTCTATGACATCGGCCAGAGCAACCTTTTTCACGACACATCGCCAAAGGCAAGAGAAATAAAAGATAAAATGAACTTATGGGACTTTATCAGGATAAAAAGCTTCTGCACAGCCAAGGAAACAATTAAAAAAACTAAGAGGCAGCCCACAGAATGGGAGAAGATATTTGCAAATGACGCTACAGATAAAAGACTGGTATCCAAGATCTACAAAGAACTTCTCAAACTCAATACACGAGAAACAAATAAACAAATCATAAAATGGGCAGAAGATATGAACAGACACTTTTCCAATGAAGACATACAAATGGCTAACAGACACATGAAAAAATGTTCAAAATCATTAGCCATCAGGGAAATTCAAATCAAAACCACACTGAGATACCACCTTACGCCAGTTAGAATGGCAAAGATAGACAAGGCAAGAAACAACAATTGTTGGAGAGGATGTGGAGAAAGGGGATCCCTCCTACATTGTTGGTGGGAATGCAAGTTGGTACAGCCACTCTGGAAAACAGTGTGGAGGTCCCTTAAAAAGTTAAAAATTGAGCTACCCTATGACCCAGCCATTGCAATACTGGGTATTTACCCCAAAGATACAGATGTAGTGAAGAGAAGGGCCATATGCACCCCAATGTTCATAGCAGTATTGTCCATAACAGCTAAATCGAGGAAGGAACTGAGATGCCCTTCAACAGATTAAGAAGTTGTGGTCCATATATACAATGGAATATTACTCAGCTATCAGAAAGAATGAGTTCTCAACATTTGCTGCAACATGGACGGCACTGGAGGAGATCATGTTAAGTGAAATAAGTCAAGCAGAGAAAGACAATTATCATATGATTTTTCTCATCTATGGAGCATAAGAACTAGGAAGATCAGTAGGGGAAGAAAGGGATAAAGAAAGGGGGGTAATCAGAAGGGGGAATGAAGCATGAAAGACTATGGACTCTGGGAAACAAACTGAGGGCTTCAGAGGGGAGGGGGTGGGGGAAGGGAATAGACTGGTAATGGGTAGTAAGGAGGGCACGTATTGCATGGTGCACTGGGTGTTATACGCAAGTAATGAATCATCGAACTTTGCATCAGAAACCAGGGATGTACTGTATGGAGACTAACATAATATAATTAAAAAAAATTAAAAAAAAACCTCAAAACACTTATTCTCATTCGCTGCACTCACACCACCTCAGAGAAAGTCTGACCAACCTGAGGAATAAGATGAGAGGGAATAAGGAAGCTCTATAGAAGGCAGGTTTTTAGGTTTAGGTCATGGCAAGTGTTTTGACTTGAGATTTTAGGGCTCACCATGAAAGTTGAGTTTTTGTTGTAATCTTGTTATATAGTTAGAGGAACAAAATTAAAAAAATTTAATCAGGAGGCAGAAAATAACAGTCACCTTGTATCAGAGCTTACTTAGGCATTAAACATAACACCTTAATGAGGAAGAAAAAAATACGAACTCTAAGCCCACTACAAAATAAAATATATTCCTTATTGAAAATAAATTATTCTTCTGAGGGAAAATTCTATTTCTAAGGGAGTAAGAACAGCAAACAAAGTTAAGATGGCATTAATAAAATCCCAACATCTGTTTTTGAAAATCAACCCATTCTCGTTATCTAACAACTCCATATACAAGAATAATTCAAGCATGCAATTTCGTATATTTATGCCTAAAAAGAAAAATCAGGTGTTCTTTCTGAAAAAGGCGGTAAAATTCACATTTTTATGGGAGACTGAGGAATTATTAATTAAAAGCAAATCAAGTCTCATGGTACCATTCTGAATACAGAAGCCTCATGTGTTTTTTTCATGTTGTTTTCCACCTCTGTGATTAAGACCACAGTTAATGATCACAAACACATGACTGGACAACTCACTGCTTCACATTAAGAAACCAAGGCTTGGTTTCCATAAACGAATATAGACATGACTGAACAGAAAAATAATTAGGTGGATTCTTTATAATCCATTCAACTTGGGGGTTGTTAAAATATAAAAAAAATTTAAATATATTTATCGAAAGTTTTTCAAACACACAACTGGAATGGACTACTGCCAAATTCCATTTATATGAAATTATGATTTAGTTTTTAGAATGCCATTCTGCCAACCCCAGTTCCTGATGAGAAGAAATAAGGAGACCCAGAGAGGTGATTCTAGATATAGCGTCTCTCTCCTCCTATTTCCTATCCCAGGTACTTAGGGTTGAACTACCCTCATATGAAGAGATACAATGAAGGGTGAGCACCATACCTAGATACGTGGCAATATAAAAATAGAGGTCGTCTCTATCTTGAGGTTCATAGAACTTTAGGTAGATGTCAGAACAGAGATCGTCTTCTGTGCAAAACACTTCCAAGCCCTATAAATTCAGAAAGAAAACAGTAAAATAAATAGCACTGTATTTACCTTGCAATCTCAAAACAAGCTATGTAAGTACAAAAGCCTTTCAATTAAAGATCTATATTTTTTATATGTAGGTCTTATTTATTTATGTTCCCCACATATAAATCGGATTCAGCGATGCACATATGTGTGTGTGTTTGTATGAATATGTGTGCTGTGTAGGTACGCGTGTGCATACACAGTTCATCCAAAAGAAAGACTTGGAGTCAATGTGCTTACAATACAACATACTTGGCACTTTTCAGACATGCCATGAGTGTCTACAAGTCAACAAACCATTGGCTAAGCTGAAGATATGACAATCATCCACCCAGAAGTGACATTCCATGGAACTCACCAAAGGCATGAGGCCGTGCCTCCTTTTGTAAATGCGGCGGACATCTTGGAGTGTTATCTGGACCACAGGTTTCTTTAAAAGTAGAAAGACAATCTCAAACATCAATGTTCAGACACAATTAGAATCTGCCCCTTTAGTATCAGAAAGGTGAAAAAGTCGCCAAATCTTGACTTCCCGACGTGTTACATGTGAACAATCGGAAAGGCAGCTCTTAGAACAAGGCATTTCTGGTTTTATGTCCTGGTCTGCCCTTTTCCATTAATTTTATGATCTTGGATGAGTCTCCTTACCCTCGCTCACAACTCCAAAAATGATAAGGCACTGATCTATCATTCAGGGTCCTGCAAGGTTGCTGAGTGATAAGGGATATTAAAGTGCTGGTACAGATAACCTCTCAGGAATTCTGCTATCTTTGATTTTCTTAGAACTGACACAGTACATCTTTTTTTTAGAAGCCTGTTCTTTATCTCTGTAAAAACTACATTGTATATGGGGCGCCTGGGTGGCACAGCGGTTAAGCATCTGCCTTCGGCTCAGGGCGTGATCCCGGCGTTGTGGGATCAAGCCCCACATCAGGCTCCTCTGCTATGAGCCTGCTTCTTCCTCTCCCACTCCCCCCTGCTTGTGTTCCCTCTCTCGCTGGCTGTCTCTATCTCTGTCAAATAAATAAATAAAATCTTTAAAAAAAAACAAAAAAAAACAAAAAAACTACATTGTATGAAGGCTCATAAGCAACTACGGTATTAAGCAGGGCCTCTAAATTTTTCTTTCTTTACGAGAAGGAAAATTTTCTTGCTTCTCGAGAGGCTTAAAACACTAGTGAGAGGAGAACGAGGTTAGAAAAGCCACTGAGATTGGCTAAATGCTGACACATCCACCTTCCCCCGAGAAAGAGAGGAAAAGCCCACACGTGGAACTGTGGACACTGCCTGAAGACTGGTCAAGGATCCCAGCCCAGAGATTTAGGATCCTGAAGCTACAGCACGTACTCAGATATCATCCCAAAGGTTTGTGACCCAAGCCATAGTAACAGTGGTGGCCAAGCCAACTATTAACACCACGTAAGAATGCCCTTCAGTAACGTGTAGTGTCCGTGGAAGGGCTTGGTGAGGGTGCCCTGCCACCTGGTGGACAGAATTGTCATAGCACCATTTTTCACAGAAAACTATCTGTTTTAGTGGCAGAAGGACTGACAAACCAGCCTGGAGGAGAATTTCTAAGACTCAGCCTCCTATGACAGAAAACACGTTCTTTAAGCTGCCCTGCCAAATGGTCCAACACACTATCAGAGTGTATTAGCATTTCTGGTCTTCTAATGAACCATTCCAAAAAGGGTTCAGGTTCAGATCTAGATAAAGCGACGTATCTTTACAAGTTTTAGTGTGGAAATCCGCTTGATCTTTACTATCTGGTCTGGTAAGTCTAAAGTCATTGTGAAGGAGAAGACTGTTTCCGGCACCACGGCAGAAGCACTACAGCCTCCCCAGAGGCGCCCGTGCGCTAGCTGGCGCAGAACACGTCATCCTGCTTGAGACAGACTCAGATCTACTGACTTTGCTCCTCATTAAAGAGACACAAGAAATAACCACATAGAAGTACATAGAAGCAAATATACAGAAAATACCCATTTCTCTTTCATTTTAGTATATTTCATTGGTCTCTTCCAGAAGTGCTTCCGAGGAGAAAGGTATGAACCTCTAACAACCCTTTACTAAAATCGGGGGAGGGGGACAGGGTTTCTCTCACAGCAAGAGCTAGTGACCCCAGAATTACTGGGAAGAGATCAGAAGAGCTCGAACCTGGATGAGCAGGCATCAGGAGGACATGCGGGAGGCCTGATAAACTCACAGCTGCTGGAGGGAAGGGGGTGGAATTTCTATCCTCACCAAACTATGAGGACACCGTAACCGTGAGGCCAAGTCCCCAGGAAAGCTGACTGCTCCGGTGAGAAAGCAGCTCCCCATCTGACCCTGTGTCTCTCCTTACCGGGTGCCCGTTGAGAGGCTGGAAATACAGGTTTGTGTCAGTGATGCACACGTGTCCAGGATTCGTCACCAGCGGCGTCACCATTTCCGCTTTGCATTCCATGTGCAGCTTTTCAGACACACTCTGGAATCTGACAATACAGTTTTCAGCAAAAGTAAGAAAAATCACAAATCAATCTACTTCCTAGGTTTAACCTTCTTGAAGGGAGCTACAGTGTGACTGCGGATGGCACCTGTCTAAACACTACACTTAATACAAGAAAAATGGTACTATAAATTGGTTGTTTAAATAAAACTGACATTCTTTAAAAAACAAAAACTGGACATTCTTTTCAATGGTCTAGTGAGAACTCAAACAACAACAACAACAACAGATGGGTTTATCGATCACAGAAGAGAAGACAAATAAGTAATACCAAGCAACCCTTGACAGCTGAATTCTTCTTCCTCCCAAAATAAATTGGCCTGGAAACGAATCCTATATTGACAAATTTTTCTATTGCTGTGTCTCTAAGACCTATTTTCATAGTCACAGGTGCCATTTACTCCGCACAGCACTTTATAAGGCTATGAATCCATAATCACGATTCCTTGAATGTCAGTTCCAAGCTATGTTCTTTTGTGGCTTTACTGCAGTAAAACCAGTCAAATGTAATTTTTCCACTACCCTCCTAAATTATTTAGTCAAAAAAGTCCATTTTCTTTTTGCTTTACTAACTAGTGAAAAAAATGAGAGGGAAAACCACCAAGTCATCAGTATTTGAAGGCAATTCCTTAGTTACGTAACTTGTTTAAAAATAAACCCCCCATTGTGATAAGTGACAATGGGGTGAAAGCCCGCGGGTCAGACTTCAACTTCCTTAGGGAATGAAGGGGACCGCAGAGCTGCCACCCTAACCACACACCGACTAGAAGAGCTACACAAGCCTTTTTAAAAGCCATCAGAAAGCTTAAGATGCAAGGAAACCTGAATGAAGAGAGCAACGGTCGGGTGGCGGGAAGAGGAACCACCTGTGACAGATAGAAGGGGCAGGGCTGCGGGAAGGAGAGAGGTCTAGAGAGAAGCAGAAAGCAGAGTCAGGACTGAAGAGCAGAGGTGCAAAAATTGCCACTGGGTGGAGAGCAGGGGCCGGGGGCCGGGGGACATCTCCCAGGGTTCAGAAAGCTGGTGGCTCAGCCGTAAAGCACAAAGATATCTCCAGGGTCCTTCATGCGCTCAGGTCCCGAGCCCCTCTCGATTGCTCCCCAGAGAGAATCGTAGGCAGCAGAGACAGGAAACATAACTATGGCTGCCACGAAGCCTTTACCCCCTCAGTCACGGATCATGCTGTCAGAGACCCCCGCACAAGAAGGGGTGCGCGCGACCACTTCTGGAGCCAAACAGCATTTAGTTGGGTCTCTACATCCAGATAAGAGAAATGAAGAATTATGGTGACTAACATATCATAATAAAAAAAAAAGAGGGAGAGAGAGAAATGAAGAATTACTTAAACAAGCTGAACAACAGACTGGACACAGCAGAGAAGTCCAGTCAGGCTGAAAACAGGTCATGACAAAGTGGCCTAACTGAAACAAAACAAAAGAAGACAAGAGAGGGGCGCCTGGGTGGCACAGCGGTTAGGCGTCTGCCTTCAGCTCAGGGCGTGATCCCGGTGTTGGCGTTGTGGGATCGAGCCCCACGTCAGGCTCCTCCTCTATGAGCCTGCTTCTTCCTCTCCCACTCCCCCTGCTTGTGTTCCCTCTCTCGCTGGCTGTCTCTATCTCTGTCGAATAAATAAATAAAATCTTTAAAAAAAAATTAAAAAAAAAATAAATAAAAAAAGAAGACAAGAGAAGAAAAAAAATACAAAGCAGAGTATGTGAGACCTGAGGGAATATATAAAACACACTGACATAAGCATAACTCCAGTTACAGGGGAAGAGACAGAAAACGGGGCAGAGGAAATGGGGGAGGGAATGCGGATTCCTAGGCGTGTGTCACCCCAAAACCCCGAGGTCCTGGGCAGGATGAGCACAGAGAAATGGACACGTGACACGGAGGCAACAGCGAGACAAATGCTGTGGCTTCACAGCCAACATTGGACACCAACAGACAATGGGATGAGAATGTCTACAGCAGTGAAAGTAACACCTGCCCACCTAGAAGTCCACAGCCAGCAAAAATGAAGGGGAAACAGAGATCTGCTAAGCTGAGGGAAATCATCTCGAACAGATCTGCATTATAGGAAATGCTACAGAAATTTCCTCAGGCTAAGGAGAAAGGACACTGGATTAAACACACGGGGGCTGCAGAATGGAAAGAAGAGCACCAGAAGGAGCAAAGAGTTAAATATCTGAGTAAAGAGAAGAAAATTTATTTTTCAATATTTTTAGTTTACATAGACACATATGTACATATCTAAATTCTTGAAAAAGCTAATGACTATTTGAAGCAAAAATAAGAACACTACTTTATGGGTTTTGTGCGACATGTAGAAATTTAATATAAGGCCACAAGATGACAGTGGGCAGGAGAGGCTCTATGGAAATCCACTGGTGTAAGGTTCCTGGACTGCTGTAGAGTCCTGTCATGTTACTGGAAGCACACGGCGGTACAAGAGGCATAACACGATCTCTGGAGCAACTGCTAAAAATGACACGTAAAGTGTCATAGCTCAAAAATTTAAAGAGAGTAGATAAAGTGGAATACTTAAAAATATTAGAGAGACCCAAAGACAGCAAAAAAGGCAGGTCAGAAAAGCAAAGAACAAATGGAATGCTAACAAACAGTAAGAGGGTTTAAAATTAACTATATCAGTAATTATTTAATCGTAAATGAATTAGGGGTGCCTGGGTGGTTAAACTGGTTAAGCATCCGACTCCTGGTTTTGGCGCAGGTTGTGATCTCAGGGTTGTGAGATCGAGCCCCACATCAGGCTCTGCACTGAGCGTGGAAGTCTGCTTGAGATTCTCTCTCTCCCTCTGCCCTGTCCCCTGCCGTGCTCGCTCTCTTTCTAAAAAATTAAATAAAGAAAGAAACGAATTAAACATCCCCATTAAAAAGGAGAGGTTGTCATACTGTGGAAATAGCAAGAATCAACTATATAAATTGTGTGTTTTTCAGAAACAGAATAAAGACACAGGTTAAAAGTAGAGGGATAGACAAAGACCTTAATGTGCAATCATAATGAAAATACTGGCATGACTAGATTAAGAGAGGACAAAGCCAACTTCAAGACAAATGGATAAGGAGGGATACTTGCTAATGATGAAAGTTCAACGCCTCAAGAAGACATTATACATCTAAATGTGTATGAGCCTAACAATATAGTTTCACAATACACAAGGCATAAATTTAACAGAAATGGGGGAATAATTCCACAATCATTGTTGGCCATTTTAACACCCTTCTCTCAGTAATTGATAGAACAAATCAACAAAACATCCACAAAATACAGATGATCCGAACACGATATTCAACAACTGCAGGGTACACATGCCCCTCAGGGACACGGGAAGCTTTCACCGTGACAGACCATGTGCTGGGCCCAAAACAAATCTCAACAGTAGCAAAAGACTGAAATCATATAGAATATACTCTCTGAACCGAGATGGTATTTAACTGAACGTCAATAACAATAAAATAATAATCAAATCCCCAAATATGCAGAAGTTAAACAACGTACTTCTAAATAATCCACAGGTCAAAGAAGAAATGACACAGGAAATTACAAAATATTTTTACAGTAATGACAGTGAAGACATAACATATCAAAATGTGTGGGATGCCGGAAGCCGGTGCTTAGAGGTCAAGTTACATTTAAGTACTACTTATATTACAAGAAGGTCTAAAACTGGTGATCTGATCTTTGTAAGATGGTGGAAAAGGAACGGTTAAACCCAAAGTAAGCCAAAGGAAGGAAATCCTAAGAGTGGAAATCAATTTTATATAAAATGGAAAAGTAGAGAAAAATCAACAAAGTCAAAAGTTGGTTCTCTGAAAGGTTAGTAAAATTGGTAAATCACTGGCAAAACTGATAAAGAAAAAAAGAGAAAAGACAGCCTTGGTGTAAGGACTGAAAGAGAGACCAGCACTACAGATCCTACTGACATCAAAAGGGCCTTAAGAGCTTCGTACCAATAAGCCTGGTATGAAGTGGACACATTTTTTGAAAACCACAACTTGCCAAAACAGGCACAAGAAGAAAGAGACAACCTACACAGTCTCATGTCTAGTAAATAAATCAAATAAATAAGAACACCCAGGCCTGTAAGACTTCATCAGTAATTTCTATTAAAAGTTTTAGGAAGAAATACAACCCAATACACACTCTTTCAGAAAACAGAGGATAAAGAAACATCACCACACTGATTGGATGAGGCTGGCATAACTCTGACAGCAAATCCTGACAAATATATTGAAGCTTTACAGAGCAAGATCCCTCATGAACACAGATGCAAAAATCCTTTACAAAACACTAGCAAAGCAAATCCAGTAATATCAAAGCATATAAAAAGAATACTTCATGATCAAGTTGGATTTACCTCATGAATAAGGCTGGCTAACATTGAAAAAATTCAATCAATGTAATTCACAACATTAACAGAATAAAATAGAAAAAAATGTGATCATTTCAGTAAGTGCAGAAAAAAACATTTAACAAAACTCTAAACCTATTACAGAAAATACTCTCAGCAAACCAGGAATAAACGGGAGCTTCATCATTCTGATAAAGGGCATCCATGAAAAACCTACAGCTAGCCTCATCTTTTAGTTGTGAAACAAACCCTTTTCCCATAAGATCAAGAATGGGGCAAGGATGTGCTCCCACCACATCTATTAATTAAATGGTACAATGAAGAAAGACATAGAAATAAAACCCATAAGGATTTCTGTGAAACTGTCATTATTCACAGATTAAACAGTTATGTATATAGAAAACTCTATGCAACATAAAAAAAACGCACAAGGACCAATGAGTAAATCTGGAAATGTCACAGAATACAAGGTGAATGTAAAAAAAGAGAAAACCCACTGTATTTCTATATGCCAGTAACAAATAACTGGAAAAAATCAAATTTAAATAGCATCCAAAAAACCACCAATCTAGGAATCCATCCACCCAAATATGGCCACATGGACAGACAGAGCATCTCTGGCAGTGGGGGAAAGCGGGGCAGGTGTAAAAGACCTCTGTGGACTATCTTTACACCTTTTCTTCAGATCTAAAATTAGTCCCACATAAAGTACTTTAGAGGGGATGTTTTGGGGTAAAAAGGGGGACACCTGAATATGAAAGTATAAATTACACGGCGTTAGAGAATCATCAATACTTGAGTATTGTATAGTACGGAGGAGTGCCAGAGAATACCCTTCGAAGAGACACGTGTTGAAGTAGTTATGGGTGAAGTGTCATGACGTCTTGTAATGTAACTTCAAGTGATTCTGAAAAAGGTATGTATTTTATACACAATACAAACAAATGCACACCTGTACACGTTACCTATACGTACATACATGTATGTAAACATGAACACACACGTACTCACAAGCACGTGCAACTGAAGCAAACTGACAAAATGTTAACAAACTAATGCCTGGTGACCCATAGGGTATCTGTGTTCATTATATTACTCTTGCAATTTGCGAGGATTTGAAAATTCTCAGAATGAACAGTAGGGAAAAATAAACCCAGTTATCCTTCATTTCTTCAATAAGAAAGTATTTCCTCAGAACTATGATGAAAGCTTATTTTGGCAAAAGTTTACTTTTGTCTTCGAGAGGAAGTATACAACTCTGGAATATCCTATTTTATACTGCAAAAGTTTCTTCCCCAAATTCTTCAGCCTAACATTTTAGAGACTGGGTTAAATTAAAACTTCCAGAATGAGCCATTTTTAAGTTAATGTCACGCTGAAGCCCAGGATTGAAAAAGTCGCTACTTAGAAGAATTATGCATTCTAAGTAGGTCAAAAGAAGCTAATTCTTCTTATTCCTTTTCCTTCCTAAAATGGAAGCTATTCTTCCCCCGGCAATCTGCTTACCTAATACATCCTGCAAGTATTAAAATAGAAAGAAAATTAATGCTGTGAAGGTGAAACAGAAAAAGCAACGAACAAATAAACACACAGAAACATCATTGGCCAGATGGCTTTCCTGACAAGTTCTTCAACGCTTGAAAATGGAGTGTGAAGGTCACAAATCTCACAAAGATAGCAATAAAACAGAGTATTACACACTAACCTCATTTATAAACATAAGCGTCTAGCAAAAGCCTAGCACCTCATAATCCATAAATGAATCTATTCAACCATTACATTCTATGTTGTCCTAAGCTGTAGTGATCTACAGATTCAGCAGAACTCTAAAATAAGAATGTAAAATAAAAATATATAATGAATAGGGCCTGAAATAACTTATACGTAAGATTTTGTACATATTAAAGAGTTTACATATAAAGTTAATGGACCTGATGACAAAGTTTAGCAGGGTTGCTGAAAACAAAATGAATACACAAAAATCCATGGCATTCTATATATCAACAATAAACGGAAGATGAGTTTTTCAGGACATCATTTACAACACCATCAGAAATATGAAGTACTTGGACTACACCTAGCACAAGAGAGGAAAGACCTTTATGGAAAAAACCATAGGGAAGACATTAAAGGAGGCCTCAATAAATGAGTGATTCATTGCAATCATCATCAAAATCTCAGGGAGCTTTTATGGAACTCAACAAGCTGTTTCTAAATTTATACAGAAGTGCAGCATAAGGCCAAGAATAGTGAAGACATAAATTAAAAAGGAAAATAAGCTGTGAGGCCCTGAACCTGCAGATGCCAGGCGTTGTGATGAAGCTACGTGGTTGATAACAGCGGTATTGCAGATGAGATACAAACCTACTTAGTATTAGGCAAGAAAGAAATAAGAGAACAGGTTCATATAAAACCATAATTATTTGCAAGAAATATATTGTATACTTAGAAAAGCCAAGAAAATCAATGAAAAAAACAGTGGACCAGTGGGAATGTAGTCTCCTCGTCCCTGCAAGACACTTTAGTAAGATACTGATCACAGCCTGAAGGGTCAGGAAAGACTTTCTGGAACAACCGACAGCTAAGCTGAAATCAGATGAATAAGTACGAGTCAGCCTGGTGCAAAAGAGGAAGGAGGCCGAGCAGTCTAGGCACAGGCAACATGTCCAAAGGCTCAGAGGGAAGAGACCAAGCGGTAAGCTCCGGATCCGTATAAATGCAAAGAGCTAGCACACAGAATTTGAGAGAAGCCACCAGCGACCAGAGTAGGCACAAGGGCTAGAACCTAAGCCATGGAAGGTTAAAACTTTACCCTGAAGGCAATGGGAAATCCTTAAGAGTTTTAAACAGACAAGTGATATAATTAAGTAAGTTCTTTAGAAAAACCACATTTTCAAAGTACACTTGGTACAGTAGAGAAAAGAGGACAGGAAAAGGGAAGACTGGGTCAGGCGGAAAAGCTAACAGCTGTTACAGTGTTCTGAGCGAAGGTGTTGGTGGCCTGAACTCAGGCAACAGAAGGGGGAAACGGTGGTGGCAGACTAGAAAGATCTTAGGGAGTATCAGTCAACAGGCCTGGCTGACTGACCAAAGTCAGGATGGAGAAGCAGAGGCGAGGGCCATTCCCGACCACAGGTCTGGGCGCCACAGATGGCAACATGGGTGGTTTGGGACAAGCTGAAGGAGGCATACAGGTTGAAGACGTCCGCTCCTTGTAGAATCAGGGAATGAGGGGCGCCTGGGCAGCTCAGTTGGTTAAGCATCCAACTCCTGATTTTGGCTCAGGTCATGATCTCGAGGTCCTGGGATCGAGCCCTGCATTGGGCTCCATGCTCAGTGGGGAGTCTGCTTAAGATTCTCTCTGCCCCTTCCCTTCCTCGCACATGTGTGCGCGCTCTCTAAAATAAATAAATCTTAAAAAAAACAAATTAGAATCAGGGAATGAAATCATTAACTTACCTGTTTTTGTCAAATGACGTTCTAGCCAAACGTGACTGCAAAATAGCTGTTATCTATGAAAAAAAAAACCATTTAAAAATAAGTACTTATGAGTAAAACATCAATACAATTTAATTCACGATAAAGACAATTTACTTTAGAAATTCTTACCATAGCAGTTTGGTCCCCTAGTTTGTCAAGGCAAGATGCTCTGTGAAGCTACAATATTACAGATATACAAGAATTTATTTTTTTCTCTAAAACAATATGAAGGTATTTCCTTAGAAGCAATGAAAAACAGCATTGTTATTTAGCAACAGTTAAGATCACTTCTGATATATCTATGACTTCTTCCTAGTATACAGTTTCAAATTCAACATATTCAAGTAAATTTGCTTCATATTTATAAAAGAAATTGTGGTTTTAGTGAGATGTATGAATATGATTTTTTTTTTTTAAGTTTCTACCTAAATTTGCTTTGAATTCTCTGCCTGGTGAATGCCCAAGTGAGGTGCTGGCTTACCTGAAGCAAGGTCTCCACAACGTCCTCCAGTTTCCCTGAAACATCCAATTCAAACACATACTCCATTTTGCCCTAACAAAAGAGGGAAACAAATCAAAGGAAGAGAAGAAGCATGTCAAACCGTATTCCTTTAAGAACATCTGCAACCCCCCTGCTGACCTGTGCATGTATCTGCCTGCACCCCCCTCTGGAAGGAGAGAGTAGATTCTGTCAGATTTCCTGCTACATTGATTATTTCCTCCCTTCTGCTAACTTCGGGCTCAGTTTGTGGTTCTAGTTCCAGTTTCTTGATGTGTACAGTTGGGTTTTTAAATCTGAGACATTTCTTTTCCTTAAGGTAGGCAGGTATCACTACGAACGTCCCCCTTAGGACTACTTTAGCTGCATTCTCTAAGTTTAGGCATGTTCTGGTTTTGATCTTGTTTGTCTCAAGGTATTTTTTAATTTCCCTTTTTATTTCTTCTTTGGCCCACTGGTGGTTCAAAGGTGTTTTCAACTTCCACGGAGTCTGCTATGTATTTCTAGTTTTATTCCATGGTGGGCAGAAGGGATACTTGATGTGATTTCAATCTTGAATTTGTTTTGATTGTTTTGTGACCTAACATGTGATGCATCCTAGAGAATGTTCCATGTGCATGTGAGAAGAACGTGAACTCTGCTGCTGTTGGGTAGAGTGTTCTCTATGTGCCTCTGAGGTCCACCTGGTCTACAGTGTTGTTCAGACCTGCTGTTTCCTAAATGACCTTCCGTCTGGATGTTCTACCCATTACTGAAAGTGGGGCGCTGAGGTCTCCTATTATTACTGGGCTGCTGCCAATTTCTCCCTTTAATCCTGTCAATGTTTGCTTCAAATACTGGGGTGCTCGGAGGATGGGGGACTATATGTTGTGAAGGTTAATGTGATGTGTCACATGCTCTCTTCTTCTCCTTGCCCCAAGGAAGAGTCTGCCAAGCTGTGCTGTCCTCTGTCTGCTGGACTATGGGTCCCCTGCAGCAACAGCCCAATGTCCAGCTCCTCCTTGTTTTCAGTGGCCCCAGGCATCTAGGGCATATGCCAGGTCCTGTCACCACTCCAAGACAGGCAAGACCGAAGCCAGTCCCTTGGGCAGCCACCCCAACAGTCAGAATACTGGGCACATGGTCCAGTCTTGTCTCTCCCTCCCCGGGAGAAGTTGGGGGCTGAGCGTTCTCTCCCATCCCGTGGTGCTGTGTCCAGGGAGGGCCTACACTGAAAGGATATTACAAACATCCCTATCAGCTTCAATAAGGCTGATTTCATGCTAAGCTGGGGGTGCAGGGCCTCTTAATTGGTTTCCAGGTTTGTCACAAAAGGCATTGGTCCATGTATTGTTGATTGAATCAGTGTCTCCGTGAGAGGAACAAGGACTTCCTATTCTGTCATCTCTCATGGTCACCATCAGTGTCACTGTAGCCCTCTTTTTAAACTCTGGAAATTCTCTGGTGTTCTAATTCACACTGGAACAAAAGAGCTTTTCTTTACTTCAGACAACCTCCCTCATCTCCCTTTACATAACTTTTCAATGGGCCAAGAACGGCTTTGCACTTCAAGTGGGTATCAGGAGAGCTTTAGGAAGAAGAGCCCCCCAGGCAGTGGTTCTCAGAGTGGGGGGTATCCTACCAACCCCATGAGGCTTTTGTCCATGTGTGGAGGTACAAGCCAACAGCAGGGGTGACGGTGTAGTAGGGGTGCTTAGTTTAGCCTGGGAGCAGGCTGCAGGGCAAGGGGTGCCCCAGACAATTAAGAACTATCCTTCCCCAAATGTCAACAGCCCCACATGAGAGTTATTAAATCTCATATTTACAGTTTCTGACTAACTGGCACATGCAAGTGTTTCTCGTGCATAAACCCCCAAGGCCACAGCGTGTGGTCCGCGTGTCCCACAAGTGCTGGTTGAGAAACTGCAGAGACAGAGATTCGGCCTGTAGGGCCGTCTGCTCAGAGAGGGTGGCTTTTCCTCATTCGCAGAGGTGGTGGCCCTATCCAGAGTACTAGCCTGATGCAGGTCCAATAAAGTATTATCCTATAATGCAGGTCCTATAAAATATCTTGTGGTAAAAGTATTGGTAAAAGCTGAAGCAAAAGAATTAAATAAAGCCCAGAATGGTTAAATGTAACATCTATGCTTACTTGACAAGTCCTGGAAAGCCAGGCATTCTATTCAAGTCAATTAAAAGAATTTATAAATTATGACTGAGCTCCCAAATAAGGGTATTTTATAACCTATAAATATTCCTCAAGCATTTTTAAAAAATGCATTCTCAGTAATATCCAGCAAATAATCTTATAAATCATATTCTGATTTCAATTTTTAATCTAATAATTAAAGCTTTTTTCTCCCCTATTTGACACATTTGTTTTTAAGGCAAAAAGTTAATTGAAATCTCTTGGACTGAAGTCTCCCTTGGGTAATTCTGTTTTAACTTCTGGTAACAAGCTTCTAAATACTCATTATTATTATATTTGATTAAAGATGTTAATAAAGTCACAAAATCTTATTGCTTAAAATCACTATACAAATTGCTAGGAATAAATGAAAGGCTTTACTTACCCTTTCGATTTTATATGGGGCAACAATGTTGTGTTCTTTAATGAAATATACCTGAGAAAAACAAATCAATGCTTGTAAAATAACTAAAAATTTTCAGAGTAATGAGTTACCATAAATCAGGATATTATGAATTGAATTTAAATCATTGCTACATAATCTCAATTTCCAGCCCTTGCATTAATCTTAGTATGACTTCAATGTTCTGATGTTAGAATAACAAATATTAAATTAAAAAGAGATTCATCAAGGCAACAAGGTAGCAATCACTACTGGATAAATAAAATATTTAAGATGTTTTATGAATGTCGGTACTTGTACCAAGTAACAAAGTAGACGGCCGAAGGAAGCTAATGTAAGGGCCAATTTTCTAAGAAATGGGTAAAACAGAGTCACTGTGGTATGAAATACATTTATTAACATAAAGAAATTTCTCTTCTCTAGAGGTGATCTGGGCACACGGTATTTCATATACACTTACACTGTATGTCAGCAACCATGTCTAACAAGCAACGTCACCCCCAGAGCCATTAACATGGAGCCTGGACCCTTAGCCCTGCCTTCCCGACTGTTTTGGTGAAGGGTTGCCTGGCTGGGCCCTCAACACCAGCCACTTGACTAGGCCACAGAATGCAGACCTCCCTCCATCTGTCAGCTGTTCAAAACCTTTGCTTCTGTGGTAATATGCTTGTGCACTTTCTCCCATTTGAAACAAACCATAGATAAAAACCCTCCCTTGGTCTTATATCCTCCTTTTGCCATTTCTGTTCCTTTTTGTGGCAAAACTGTTTGCAAGAGCTGACTGTACTTTCTCTTGGGCTCAGGACAGGTTTTCAGCTGCACCACATTACGGAATCCAGTCCTGAGAAGGTCACAAAAGGTGCAAAGATCACCATGTCACCAAATCCAAGAGTCTGTTCTAAGGACTTCCTCGATTCTGTTTCTCAGAGCACAGGACAGAGCTGATGGTTCTTCCTGAAGCAATTGTCCAGTTGGCTTCCAGCCACGGGCTCCTGGCCCTCCCCGACCTCACCCACTGCTCCTACTGTCTTCCTTCGGACCCTGGCTTCCTAACCTCCCCCTCCCCCCCGGTGGAGCCGCTGGGGCTTCGTCCTCAGATGCCCTGTGCACACTGGAAGGCTCATCCAGCCCCAGGGCGTTACCCAGGTTCTCATTCTCATCTCCGCCTCCTCCCTGAGACCCACACCGTTGCTCCCAAATGCCTACCAGATGTTTCCTCTCAGAGGCAACATTCTGAACAAAGCCTGCTCTTCTCCAGGCTTCTTTACAGCAGTAAAAGGCACTGCTATCCACCCTGCTGGAGTCATTCCTGACTGTTTTCCTTTGTGCCTTGCAACTAATGCATCAGCACATCTGTGGGGTTTTCCTTCAGAATACATCCAGACACTGACCACCTCTCACCCTGCATCACTACCATCCTGATCCAAAACCTCTGGGTTCCCACACCCCTAAAGGCCCTCCTTGCTTCCGCTCGTGCCCCCCCCCCCGCCACAGCATATTCTCTACCAGGCCTCCAAGAGATGTACAAATATATACGAAGCAGATGGTGCCCCTCTTCTTCTCAGCTCTCCAGGGGTTTTTCTCTTTTGTGCTTTATTCGGACTCCTTACTGTGGCCTGCAAGCTCTCCATGACACAGATCCTGCCACTGCTCCAACCCTTCTCCCAGCTGCCCTTTGTGCCTTGCCCCAGGCACAGTCACCCTCACCGTGCCGGCCACCCGCCAGGACACTGGCCTCGCAGGGCCTCCATTACTCAGGATGCTGCCTGGCTCATTCGCTCAGGCCTCCTGAGCGGTTGCCTTCACACGCACCTCCTTGGCGAGGAGCCCCGGCCACTCTATCTACAGCAGCACACGTGCTCCTCATCCTTCTCTATCCTTTCATCCTGTTGGCATTGTCTTCATTAGAGAAGATGTCTGCTTATTGTCTCTTGCCCCCATCTCAAGATAAAGTCCACGGGGAGAGGGGCTTTGGATATTTTGTTCTTTCCTATAGCTTCATAACCTTGAATATACTTACTGAACATACAAATACATGAATAAAAACTATGATTTACACACACATACACCCCTCTGTATTCTACAAAAGAAAATTTGGAAGCAAAACTCTCTAAAGCCTAAAGGACCATAACATATTTCTCAAACAGCGTGACCACTTAAGGTAGTCAAAACCCACAAAAGTTGAGTTTTTTTGACTGTATACTCAATCCAGAAGTTTGAAATAATTCTAGGTTGACTATAACTGGTCACCCTTGGAGGTGAGGCTGGTTTTGAGTGTGCCTGACACGAGACCTCTTCTTATGGATAATTTTTATAATGGAAACCACACTTCTGACTGAAAAATTACCTCTCCCTTTAAGATGCAGACTTTCTAGCAGTCGACCATGATGCAGAGGAACACTTCAGAAACAACGAGAGCACAGGCGCAGGCCGCGAGTAGTAAAACTGCCGTTCTGCCCCTCACCACCCAGAGTGGCTACAGGCCATTTGCCTATATACCACTTAAAACAACATGAAGGCAAAGACAGGCTGTGAAATGCTTTCTTCCTTAAGATTCATTGACTCATGGAAATCAGACCTAGAGAATCACCTAAGCTGATATCTCCCAACTTTCATAAAATACTTTTCAATATGCATTAAAAAGTGTTCCATGAGCAGAAGGGGTAAGTGATCTAAAAACTCTGTTCCCAACCATCTGCCTCCTTGAGTCCCTCATGGCACTTCCTCTGGACCCTCTCTCTGTTTGTTTGCTAAGGCTTCGAAGTCAAGTGCTGAAATAAAGAAAGGTGTGTCTTTGCTTCCCACAGCTTCTCCTAAACTTACCTGGCCACAGAAGGATTTTCCTTTGAACGCTTCACCGAATTAGGGCTCTGTACATAGTTGGGACAACTTGATCTCTAACCCTCTCATTTTAGAGATGAAGAAGGTAAAATCCAGGGCAAAAAGCAAATGGGAGAGATCCTCTACTCCTGTATTACTTATAAGTTTAAAAAAAAAAGAACACTATAGATGAACTAATGAATGATAGGAGAAAAACTGTGTTTTAATTTTTCTCCATGTTGCCGGTATTAAGCACAATACTGGGAATATATATGTATGCCGCGTAAATTTGGGATGAAAAAAAGTCAGAATCCCAAACCTCATAATTTGTATGAGATGGCACATCCTGAGTTGGTGCCCTAGTTGTCACCATGAGTCAACCTGAGATCCCCCTCAGTGCTCTGCTGCAGGCCTCCCATCTTCTAAATGGCTCAGAGGCCACAGGAGGGACCACAGTGCTTTCAGCTCAACCCCCACACGCTGGCAGAACTCAAGAGGACAAAACCACCAGCCTGTGGGTGTCACACAACTCTATAAACATTAAGGATCTCAGGGAGCCTAGGTGGCTCAGTCAGTTGTGTGCCTTAGGCTCCGGTCATGATCCCGGAGTTCCAGGATTGAGCCCTGCATTGGGCTCCCTGCTCAGCAGGGGGCCTGCTTCTCCCTCTGTCCCTCCCCCTGCTTGTGCTGTCTCTCTTGCTCTCTCAAATAAATAAATACAATCTTTTTTTTTTTAAGATTGTATTTATTTATTTGACAGAGACAGCCAGTGAGAGAGGGAACACAAGCAGGGGGAGTGGGAGAGGAAGAAGCAGGCATAGCAGAGGAGTCTGATTGTGGGGCTCAATCCCAGAACGCTGGGATCACGCCCTGAGCCGAAGGCAGACGCTTAATGACTGCGCCACCCAGGCGCCCCGATAAATACAATCTTAAATAAATTAAAAAAAATTAAGGATCTCATGAGGGAATCACAGCTTTTAAAAAAATATAGTTCTCAATAGTTCAATCTTAAAAGCATCTAAACATCTATTCCAACAGTCTTCATCTGAGATTTCTATAAATAATGTCACCGTGCTTAAAAAAAAAAAAGTGTGTGTGTGTGTGTGTGTTCACTGAGGTTAGGAAAAAATATTTACTATGTGCTGCTTACCTGACTGAAAATGAGTGAAATCTCCCCGGATTTTGCCCTACAATGCAGATAGAAGTCATTAAAAATATATAATTTTTGGGGGGGGGTAGAAGTAAAATTAAACAGTAACAAAGACATACTTTGCAAAGTGTCTATTGGATCCATTTTCTCCATATTTTCCTATTTTTATGCAATCTCTCAAAGGAATCTGCACAAAATTGAGAGAGAAATATTATAGAAATAAGCAGGGTAAAATATACACAAAAAGTAAGAATGTCTCTGTTCACATTTAAAATGCATTTACCTTAATGATGGGCTGGGATATTGTATCTGGTTCAAAAATAACTGATTTTGAACATATTTTTAAGGAGCCTCTGATTTTCCTAGGATCAAAGTACAAAGGATTATTATTAATGAACATAATAAAAGTCACTAAAGAATCATAGTACATTTTAACTAGAAAATAGATTACTAAAGCATTAACTGAAAGAACAATGTAATTAATTTTAATTACATTGACCCCAGGCCGATGATTTGCCAACCCGATCCCATTATTCATTAGGGACTGAAATTTTTATCACTCCCTCTGTGTTTATTATCTAGAATTCATCAACAAAGAACAACTTTATAGTATTTATTTATGATTTGGAGTACAGTATTTATCTATGATTTGAAGTACAATTTGTACAAAGAAAGCAGAAAAAAAATGCTTGATTCTTTATCTCTATTTACCAAGTTTTAGAATAAAGAGTTGGTGTCCTGGGATCCCTGCCAGGTAATATAAATATCTCACGAACTGGTGGATTTTAACGATTCTGAAGCATCTCTACCACTGCAGGCATTGTTCTTTTTCAATGTCAGTTTGTCCCATTTGTTGCCCAACTCTTCAAGTTGGCCCTTGTGTCCTTTTAATTCAATGTACGGTAGGTTTCCGACACCTCTCTTACTTGCCAGTAGGACAAGACGTGCCAGGCTCATCCCGCACCCTTCCTGCCCCAGACTTAGACTCAGCCACTTCTCAAGAGCCCTCATTCCTTTTCTTGGGAAGCAGTATTCAGAGAGCACAATCTCATTGCTATGGGGTTCTTTTCTAGGACTTTCCGGAGGGGAGAGCTAGAAAATACTTTCTTTTAAAAGAAAAGTATATGAATTGATATAAACATTTCCAATTCAAATGTAAGATTAGGCTTTTAACTTAGCTCCTTTACTATTAGATTTGTGTCTATTTCATCCTGAAAGTCTTGTCTTGGCATCAACATATTACTCATTTGCTTCATTTAACTATATAAATCAATGTGCATGTGTGAAAAAAACCAGTTTCAAAATAATAATACCATAATTACTAACAACAATATTACTACTAAAACATGTATAACCTTTCTTGCAATTCTTTTTCTACTCGGGCTATATGTATCTCACCAGACACACAAATTACTATGTTGTGAAGGTGATTAAAGTAATTCTTCTCTGTGGTTAACCTTCCAACTTATATACACTTTAGTTCACTTGTTTCATTTTCTTTTCAATTTTTAAGATTTGCTGTTTCTTCTAAAATTTAATTCTGTATTAAAATCCATGTAAAATATTTCTACATTTCCAAAAGCAAAGTTATAAAATAAGGGGCATTCGGAGAAGTCCAGTTGTCATTTTATATTATTTCCCCATTGTTCCTTCTCTGTGTAGATAATTGCTTTCATTAGCTTTTAGTTTATGCTTTTTTATGTATATAATTTAAAATGTTTTGCTTTTAAAAATAGAACGAAAAAATTATCCCTCTTCTTTCATAATTATGTGAAAGAGAGCATACAATACATAATATTCTGTTCCTTACTTTTTGCACCGAGTGTATGCTGGCGATCAGTCCAGAGCACTATACAGACCTCCTTCATTCCTTTGTTACTTCTGCATAGTACTCCATTATGAGGACACACCGCTGTTTATTCACTCAGTCCCCTAGTGGATCGTTTCCAGTATTGCAATTACAAGTAGTGTTATGATAAATAACCTTGTACATATGTCCGTTTCTGTATTTCCCAGGGCACCTCTGAGACAGTTCCCTAGAAGCAACCTTGCTAGATTGATGGGTTAATGCACATGCAATGTTGCTAGATATCACTGAATTTACTTCCATGGGTTGTACCGCTGAACTTTAAAAATAACTTAAAAATTACAAAAACAGGTTTCAATTTGCTAGCTTATATCTATGTTTTAAAAATAAACAAATGCACTTAATTTTAAGCAAGACATTTTATGGTATGGGGCAGAGGAATATTGAGAGGAAAAACAACAGTACGGAATTCAGGAGAAGAATGTGAGCAAAATTCCAGAAGAAAGCAAGGTGCTGCTTTCAAGGAAACATAATTGTCTAATTTGAATGCTCAGGAAACAGACATGTCATAAGCTCCCAAACAAAAAGCTAAGTAATTTTTACTTCAGGCTGTATTTAAACAAATGCCACATGGCCTTGATGGTCCTTTCAAGATAAAAACCTGAAGAACACTAAAAATTAAAGAGTTTATCTAATATCAAAGTGTTTCAAGTTGTGTCCTATAGTTAAGGGACATCTCCAAAGGAAATCATTAGCAGATACAATTTTGCGGGAACAATTCTGATCTTAGTTAATTCCAAGTTGGCATTTTAAACAAAACACTTCATTACACATTTTTGTACACAGCTTTCAAAAGCTATGGCCAGAGAAACCAAATCTGTTTTTATAGCAATAAGTAATGATTACAATATAGAGAAAACTGATTTTGCTTCCAGTTCAAATCAAATTATTCATTTTGAAAGTACTGAATTTTATGCCGCTCTGGTGTTTTATGATTATTACTTTACAACACCATAACCCAAATAATTGAGAGAGTAAGTATAAAAGTGATACAGGAAAAAAGAGCTAGAATGAATCGGTCCTGTCCAGCTCAGTTAAGACACCCACATGAGAGGAATTCATACACAGTTTCTCAGCTTTAGAAACTATCTGAAGTTACGACAGCAACTTCTAAGTCCCCATTTCCTGTTACTTTCCCAGTATGAAAGGGGGACAAATCTATATGACCATACATTTAATTTTAAAGATATCAGACAGGGAAAGGTCTGCTGGTCCATAGAGATCCAAAAATCTCCCTTACCTTTCATTCTGACCGCCCTTGTTCTGAATGTGATTAGCTGTGTGTTGTTCAAAGTAGTATTCCTCCAAGTTAAGTAGGAGCAAGGAAAATCTAAATTTGGAAAAACCAGAACAAAACAAAACCTCATGTTTGTTTTTTTAAGCATAAGAAAGCAGAATATTTAAAGCATCTGTTCCCAAAATGATTGTCCATTCATTAAATCAACAAAT
This sequence comes from Ailuropoda melanoleuca, assembly GCF_002007445.2. Classification (NCBI taxonomy): domain Eukaryota; kingdom Metazoa; phylum Chordata; class Mammalia; order Carnivora; family Ursidae; genus Ailuropoda; species Ailuropoda melanoleuca. The sequence goes on from NC_048226.1 coordinate 33,176,941, forward strand.
ACCTGTTAGGTGTGTATTATACACCAGATGCTCTTCTCTATTCAGTGGGAGAAAGCAACAGACAGACTTGCCCAGCCGAGCCAAATATAAAATAAATAAAATTACTCAGAGGAGGATTTTTAAAATTCCTTTAGGAGAAACCCCAAATTTCATGAAATAAAACTTATTTTTGCCTGAACCAAACCTAGGGCTTTCCCACCTATGGAGTTTTCATCCTTTGTTTCTGCTGGCTGACCACCAAGCTTCCCTACCTCCCCTTCCATACCACACGCCCCTCCCGCTTCAGTGTTCTGCCTCATGGTTAGTTGCACTTATCCTACCACTTCCACAAGATCACATGCCTCTGAGAGGCAGATATCTAAATATCTCCCTGTAATAACCAGTCTAACACTTTGGTGTTGAATAAATAAGTAAATTGAACAGAACAGGATTAAAATATAGTTCTTTTAAAAGTTTTAAGTGTTTTAAACTTTTTTAAAAAAGGTTTTATTTATTTATTTGACAGAGACAGAGAAAGCACAAGCAGGGGGAGCAGGAAAGGGAGAAGCAGGCTCCCCACTGAGCAGGGAGCCCAGCGCGGGGCTCAATTACAGGACCCTGGGATCATGACCTGAGCTGAAGGCAGATGCTTAACTGACTGAAATACCCAGGTGCCCAAGTGTTTTAAACTTTTAAAAACACAATAAGGTAATAAGAAAATGTATTAATTCAGTTGTATGGCCACAGAAACAGATACATGGCAAATAACTGGAAACAAGTGTTATTCGTTCAGGAAACATCATTGGCATCTAGAGTTACAGGAAAAGCTCTCAGGGGGAGTGTAGGACAGGAGTTCTGGTGTGTTGGAGTGTGTGTCTCCAATAAACGTAGCAGATTGGGCATGTATGTCTATTTCTGCTCCCTCCAGAAGCACCACTAAAACTTGAGTGAATGAAAATATTTTTTAAATGGTAAAACCACAGACCAAAGAAAATCGAAGAGTCACAAACGAAGATGAGAGCAACAAATCTGAGAGAAATGGAAAGCAGATGGGAGGAATCAGCAATGATCAGAACCAGAACGGCACACATCTCCAGTAGAAGGTACCAATCAGAAGAAAACCAACTCAAGTCATAGGACTTCCAAAAAGTCCCGAAATTGCAAGTATCAGGTACAAAGAAGAGAGGGAGGAAGCATGGGGGGTAGTGGGAAGTCTGAATGAGTCAGTAACCAGATTCCTCCCCTGATGCTTATCCTATCTCCAAACTAGACATCAAGCACAGTGGAGAGCAGGGCTATGGTGTAAAAAGTAGGAAGACATAATCATTCCAAGTAACAGTTGGTAGACAACTTTTAGAAAAAATGAAATAGCTGTAGAGAAAAAACCCATGGATAGGGGTATCTAATCTGCAAGAGCCAGGTCTTTACAATATCATCCCCTACTGAAGCCCAACAGAGAAGGCCTGCCCATAGTGACACAGAATTACACGCTTCACACTTAAACAGGAATGGATAACCCAAGATCACCAGCCTCTAATATGAAAGAACTAGACCAAAACAAGCAGAAGAACACAACTTGAAGTTCTAGACACAATACAGAGAACAGGAGGTCAAAATCCTATAATAAATATACTTACAAAGAAAAAATTACATTCATGGAACAAGACATTGCTCATTACAAAGAAAATCGAACCAAAAGAAAAATAACTCATAAAGAATAATGACAGCAGGAACCAGCTTTACCATCTAATAGGTAACTTTTTATTAGCCTATTTATGTCTTTAAATCCATGAAAAAGAATTAATCATATGCTAAAATGCCAGAGCTCAAAGTAAAACGCTCAATTAAGTATTAAGTATTAATACTAAATTCTGCATTTCAATACAATCATAAGAGTTAGGATTGCTAGAACAGTCCTTTGACGCATCAGATAATTTCCATGAAGGCTTAAATCAGAGAGATATTTATTAGTTAACTTGCCCCTTATTTTCAGTTTGTGCCTTAATGACTTGAAACCCTTTGCTTGGGCTGGAGATTTAACCCTGTCTTCCCGCTCTTCATCTCCTCCACTCCTCCTCTTAGACAGAAGGTAAAATAAAATAAGTATCTTTAATAAGACAATGGCATAATTTTATTGCTATGAAGCACAAGAAGCCTTCATAGACAACCAGCTCTTCCATATAATTATTAAAATATAGTCCTATTCCTTGCAATAGCATGAATGAATCTAAAGGATATTAAGCTAAATGAAATAAATCAGAGAAAGACAAATATCATATGATGTCACTCATATGTGGAATTTAAGAAACAAACGAATAAAGAAAAAAAGAATACTCAAAAACCCACAAAACCAGATTCACGTATAGAAAACTGGTGGTTGCCAGAGGGGAGGTGGATGGGGGGATGGCTGAAATTGGTGAAGGGGTTTAAGAGTACATTTGTCATGAGCACTAAGTAATGTACAGGATTGTTGAATGATTATATTATACACTGAAACTAATATAATGCTATATGTTAATGATACTTAAATTAAAAATAAGCAGGTTTTTAAAAAAAATAATGTATAAGCCTATTATATATAAAAATAGAATTATATTAATAATTTTATTTATATATGTTAATTATATATTTTTAGAAAAATAAAATATATTCCTATTATTATATATTATGTACTATATATAATATTACAGTATATTATTATTAAATGTCCATACCACCCAAAGTGATTTGCAAATTCAATGGAATCCCTATCAAAATCTCAATGGCATTTATTAGAGACATAGAAAAAAAATCCTAAAATGCATATGGAATTGAATAGCCAAAACAATCAAGAAAGAAAAAGCTAGCAGCCTCACAGTTCCTGATTTCAAAACGTATTATGAAGCTACAGTAATCGAAACAAAATCAAAATCAGCAAAAAGATATATATATACCAACGGAACAGAATAGAGGCCAGAAATAAACCCTCACATATGTGGTCAAATATGAGTTCCAAGGCCACAAATAAGAAAAGGGCAATCTCTTCAACAAATGATGCTGGGAAAACTGGATTTCCACATGCAAAAGAATGAAGTTGGGCCCTTACTTTAACATCACATACAAAAATTAACTCAAGATGGATTAAAGACTTAAATGCAAGACTTGAAAGTATGAAACTCCTAGAAGAAGACTTGGTGGAAAGCTTCACAACATTGTATTTGGCAGTGATTTCTTGGATAGAACACCAAAAGCATAGGCAACAAAAGCAAAAGTAAACAAATGTGACTGAATCAAACTTAAAAACCTCTGTGTGGCAAAGAAAACAATCAACAGAATGAGAAGGCAACTTAAACAATTAAAAAAAATATTTGCAAACCACATAACTGAGAAGGAGTTACTACCCACAATATACAAAGAACTCCTACAGCTCAACAAAAACAAAATGTAACCCAATTAAAAAATGGACAAGGGGCGCCTGGGTAGCGCAGTCATTAAGCGTCTGCCTTCGGCTCAGGGCGTGATCCCGGTGTTCTGGGATCGAGTCCCACATTGGGCTTCTCTGCAGGGAGCCTGCTTCTTCCTCTCCCACTCCCCCTGCTTTGTGTTCCCTCTCTCGCTGGCTGTCTCTCTGTCAAATAAATAAAATCTTTTAAAAAAAAATGGACAAAAGACTTGAATTGAAGAATATATCTTCTCCAAAGAAGATAAACAAATGGCCAAAAAGTATATGAAAAGATACTCAGTATCACTAATCATCAGGAAAACACCAACCAAAACTACAAATGAGCCATCACCTCATACACTATTAAAACAAACCAGAACAACCCCGAAAATAACAAATGTTGGTGAGGATGTGGAGAAACTGGGACCCTTGCCCACTGTTGATAGGACTGTAAAACGTTGCAACTGCTATGGAAAACAGTATAGAGGTTCTTTCAAAAATTAAAAGATAACTACCACACAAGCCACAGTCCCACTTCTGGGTACATATCCAAAAGAACTGGAAACAGGATCTCAAAGAGATATTTGCATCACCATGCTCACAGCAGCATTATTTATAATAGCCAGGAGGGGGAAGCAACCTAAATGTTCATCAAGGATGAACGGATAAAGAAAATGTGGTTTATACATACAATGGAGTATTATTCAGCTTTAAAAAAGAAGGTAGTCCTGTCTACATGGAGGAACCATTATGCTAGTGAAATAAGCTAGTCACACAGAAACAAGCATTACATAATTCCACTCATATAAAGTATCTAAAGTCGGCAAACTCTTACTCAGAGAAAACAGAATGGTGGTGGCTAGGAGCTGGTAGTAGGGGAAAAGCAGAGCTGCTTCTCAGGGAGCTGCTTTTCAGTGGGTAGAGAGCTCCAGTTCTGCACGACGGAAAAGCTCTAGCAACCCGCCGCACAACAATGTGAGCATACTGGACACTACTGTACTACACACGTAAAAGTGGCTAAGACAGTAAGCCTACATGATGTGTTTTTTACCACAATTAAAAAAAATTAATATCAACTACGTAGAATTGGAGTCACTATCTTGGCAAGTAACTTACATTCTCCTTAATTTACCAAGACACGTATTTTATAAGAAATGTAAAACACATGGTATACAGATAGAACCAAATCATATTATTTAAAGTTAAACGATTAAGGAATTTTTCTGAGTTTGCATTTTCTTTCTACTGAGGTGTTCAGTGACACCTGCTTTAAAAATGTTTGTAGGTGGGGCGCCTGGGTGGCACAGCGGTTAAGCGTCTGCCTTCAGCTCAGGGCGCGATCCCGGCGTTATGGGATCGAGCCCCACATCGGGCTCCTCCGCTGAGCCTGCTTCTTCCTCTCCCGCTCCCCCTGCTTGTGTTCCCTCTCTCACTGGCTGTCTCTATCTCTGTCAAATAAATAAATAAAATCTTTAAAAAAAATTAAAAAATAAAAATAAAAATGTTTGTTAGGTACAAATTATTACAATAAAGTTTCATGGTATTTTGAATGATGATTTTCAAACCATATCCTCACGAGGAAAAGGTTCTGTGAAATCACTTTTTAAATGTTTTCTTGAGGAGACTCTTGGCGCTGCCCCTGGAGATTCCTTAGCTTAATCCGTCTTTACAGAAGTGTGGAGGGCTCTTTGGATTCTCTTTGACAAATTTACTCATTCCGCAACTTAACTTTCCTAAAAACATGCTGCCCCATCCTCAGGTCACCTAATTTGTAAAGCATACTATTCAGCACTCCACCAAAGTATAATATAAGTTCACTCAAGGCGGCCTTCAGAGTAACCTTGCGTCTGTGCCCACTCACCCACCACTCCATGCTCTACTGATCAACAGTATTTACAATGGATCCAGAAGATTCGGCTAGTCCATCATTTCTCTGGATTGGAGAGGTTTCACTGTGTTGAGGAGAACTGTTATGTGCTCAGTGAGAGAAAGTGCCCCGATGCCGTGGTGACGTGTGTACATGGACAGACACAGGAAAAGGCAAGAGCCCTGCACTTGCCGTCTCTACTCTTGGTCAAACTAGACTCTACGGCCCCTACTACTCAGAGAGTTGGTGCAAATACATTGGGCATTTTTTGTGAGCTTCTTAAAATGGCTCTGAAATGAGGACATTAAGAAAAATGTTGAATGGACAAGGGCGAGAACACAGTCTTGTGACTCACATGAAAATATTCCCCCTGTAATTTATTTGACAGTGACCTCTGAATACAGTCACATATTGTCCCACATATCTATATTAACAGTAATTTCTCCTTTCTCGATTCTGCTATTAAGACATCAAAAAAAAAAAAAACCCAAAAAACAAAAACCCACCTTATGCTCTAACGAAGTTCCATTGAACTAAGCTGCTGCATTTTCCTGACCTACCAGCCAGAACTCTGACAGAAGAGATTAGCATGATGTGACTTTATAGTGGATTCATGCTGGAGCCCCGGTGGCAACAGCTTCCTCTTCTAGTGGTTTATAAATGATCTGTCTGCTCTAGAATTAGCACTCAACCGACTTATGCACATATGTTCTTTCTGCACCTTTCCAAGTCCCTAGATCGCGGAATGAGTCTGTGGTCCCAAACTCAAATTGTCCCGGAAGCTTGCAGCAGGAGAGGTAGCACGCATCTTCGCCCATCTCAGGAACACTGATTCTGTCATTTCCAGGCTGAAGGTCAGTATCACTAACACAGTACAAAATAAGAGCCATGTCCTCAGTTATACATCAGTTTTCCACTACCGGCCCGGGCCCTAGGCAGCAGCCTGCTTTTAAATTCAACTTTAGGATATTAAAAAAAATTTTTTTAAAAATCTGTAGCATTTTTTAAATCCACCACTCAGTTGGGGCTTCAACTTTCTTGATGCTAATTGTGCAGGCCTGTGACATCCTCTTAATCTGTCCCTGGTTGTTGTCCTTCCCGTCTTATACTTTTAAAAAATTATAAGCTCAGAGGAACATTACCCATACAACCATCCTATGTTTGATTGCTTGTCTGATTTTCTATAACTCTTCACTGAAGACTGCTGGGCTTGGATGTTCCGAATTTTATTTGAAAGTTTCAAAACTTTCTGGATCAATATCCATTCCAGAACTGTCCAGTAATAATAGCTTTTTGTTTTTTCCTTGAAATTTTCAATTTCTGCCTTCTAAAAAATCTACTTCTGTGTTATGACAGAATCCTTCTTGATTCCTCCCACCCTGGGCTTCAATGATAAACAACGGACTGCCTTTTCTGAAGGTTTCCAGGACTGCTACTTAATTAGTTTCTCTTTAATATTCAGAATTTTGCAAAGTTCTCAAGTTCTCTGCCTTAAAAGAGATTAAAATTTCAACAAGGAAACTCAAGAAACTGTAATTATATCTCACTAAGCATTGACTAACTAAGGTCTCCTGTCATTTTCTGTGTTGCTATTTCCTGTTTCAATCTACATCAGGTACATGCCCGCCATTTTTTCTACTCAATTAGGTGGAATGCAGTTATCCTCCGTTCCTCTTTCTAATAAGTTCTGTGGGCTTTTCCCCTATATTCATGGATTCCCCTGCAGTTGTACTCCTTGACATTCAGGACCCACTGTCTCACCTACCAACAAGTCATTCCTTTTGAACATCTCTGTAGCTTTTCAACACTAGATTCCAATCTTTTTTTTTTTTTAAGATTTCATTTATTTAGTTTTGATTGAGAGAGGAAGAGAGAGAGTGCGTGCATGAGCACGGGGGAGGGGCAGAGGGAGAAGCAGACTCCCCACTGAGCAGGGTGCCAGATGTGGGGCTTGATCCCAGCAGCCCGGGATCATGACCTGAGCTGAAGGCAAACGCTTAACCGACTGAGCCACCCAGGCGCCCCTAGATTCCAATCTTGAGTTCCCATCCTTAGAAGCTCCAGTAACACCTAAGACACACATTAATCCTCTTCTGTAATAAAATTTAACACATTTTATTATCCATGCTCTACATATTTGCATAGAGACATCTGAGTGACTAAATGTTATTTCTAGGTCTGGAACTGATAGCTTTCTCACGTAAATTACCATCCCCCTCTTCCCCTGGAGTACCACTTTATTTCCTACCAGCTGTCCTCCAGTGTAACCAGTGTCACCATTTCATCTGGCCCTGTGATCCTTTCCTTTTGGGGGTAAGTTTAAAACTCTACCACTTGGCCGGACTCGGAAATTACATCCTCCTCTGCCTATGTGAGACGCAGTTACTTCCTGGACAAGATGGTTCAGATATTGAAATCCCTTTCATTGTCACCATCCATAAGGCCAGTCATTTCCACTTTCAAGTCTCAACTATCTATGAGAACAAATGGCAAAAATATCATCTATGCTTTCAAAATCTTTCAATTTCCTCATCAAGGGTCATAGCCTGAGGAAGGATGCTCCATGAGCCTTCTCTAAACTATGAAGAAGATAAACACGGAAGCATAGTTCAAAGGAACCCAAAAAAAGGGGGGGATGCTTAATTACTGTTATCTAGAAAGTGCTTCTCAAACCAGAACGTGTGTACGATCATGTGGGGATCACATTAAAATACAGATTCTAATGCAGCACATCTGGGGCGCAGCCTGAGACTGGCCATTTTCTTTCTTTCATTCTTTTTTCTTTCTCTCTTTCTCTCTCTTTCTCTTTCTTTCTTTCTTAAGATTTTATTTATTTGTCAGAGAGAGAGCACAAGCAGGGGAAGCAGCAGGCAGGGGGAGAAGCAGGCTCCGCACTGAGCAGGGAGCTCGATGTGGAACTCAATCCCAAGACCCTGGGATCATGACCTGAGCCGAAGGCAGACACTTAACCGACACCCAAGGGTGCCTAGACTGTGCATTTTGTAACAAGCTCCAAGTCAATGCAGAGGCTGCCGGCCCATGGATTACACTGAGAATAACAAGGTGCTAACTCATACCCACGTAAACTGGGCTTCCATCATTCCTCAGTCATTCTAAATTTCTGAGATACCATAAAAATAAGCATTAGCCTCATATTTAAAACAGAAGCAGCACGTTATGGTGGCACAGGGGGTGGCCTTGGATCACATAACATCTGTTCTAGCCTTAGCTCAGCCACGACTTGGCTGTTAGACTTTTACTCCAATCACTTTATCCATTTAGGCCTCAACTATAAAATCGAGGGAAGGGAGATAAATTAGATTACCTCAAAAGTCTCTTCTTAACCAGTTGGTTTATAGATTTACTAAATAAACCCAGGCTTACACAAATCAGCAGGAATCCCATTTCAGACATTATTGGCAGATTACATGTCTAGAACAACAATCTCACTATAGATAGAGAGCCTCTAAAATCGCTAGATAAATTACTACCATCTTTTTTTTGAAATGCTTGGCTGAGGTGATGGGAAAGTGAGGGAAAGCCTCAGAAGAGAGAAGTTAGCAGGTACTAGAGCAGACTTTTCCCCTGAAGGCTTTGCCCAACTCTGAGTACTAGAGAGAGTACATTCATAGGGCCACATGCCCTGAGAGGACAAGGTGGGTGGGATGGGGGGTGGGCAGGGGCAGAAAAAGCTAGGATCCCTGAAGTTAACACCGTTGGAGGATGGAAATAAAACCACCTACCCAACCTCCCATTCCCTGGGGGAGATGGTAGGACCTGGGCTCTGAGCTGGGGGCAAAGTCAGTCTCCCCTGAGAATATGAAACCACCAGCCTGCCTTGACACACATTTGGGGCTAGAACTCACACTACTTATGTAGCCCAATAAAACTCAAGACAAACCAGGGTGGTCTCTCCTAGCACCCCAGGCAGAAATGAATGCAAACACTTTCTGGAAAAATCCACTGAAATCCAGGACTGCAAGAATTCCCAAGGATAAGCTTCCAAACAACAAGAAGCCACAATCAAAAATCCTAGAACAAATGAGAAACAATATTACCAGATGAGGGTCAATATAAGCAACAGACTGTTCAGTCAAACCTGTAAAAGCTACAAATAATTTATTTTCCATATCTCATCACTCCAATAGATAAGTTTAAAGAAAGAGAAGGACATCAAAAGTATAACAAAGAAACAGGCTTTTATCGAAACTGATCAGGCAGTTATAAATGACCCAAATAGAACTAGAAATTTAAAAATAATTGAAATTAAAGCAAATGAATGATATAGACAGCAAATCAGGCAACTAGAGAAAAAATCTGTAAATTTTAAGATGGATTTACATAACCCAGAATGCAGCACAGAAAAATATAGATAAATGTTAAAGAGTGTTTATGAGCAATAAAAGCAATATTCTAAAAGCTGAAGGCTTGGTTCTAAATTTTCTAAAACTGTTCAGCTTTAGGAATACCAATCAGGACAGGTAAATAAAAAGAAATTTCTATATAGACAACAGCAAAGCACTACAAAGTGGAGATCTTAAAAGCAGCCAGAGAAAAGATAGAGTCCTTACAAAGAACAGTTAGACTTAAATGACAAGTGTTTGTTGCAGGCTGGGTTCCCGGGAACGGAAAGCGGCCTCTTGCAAAGCTCCACGGAAGCCTGCTGTGTTCCTGGGTCAAAGGCAAACAGCCCCAGCCAAAAGCAAGTCTTGGACCCTGGTGTCTTAATTATGCCAGAGAAAGTGCTGGTGGTTCCCTAACCATGAATACAGATAAAACAAGTTCTGCCCCTATCCTGCCACATCATACAGACTCAAGTGCAAGGCTTAACAGCCCCAATCAGGCCAGGGAAGGGACAAGGCCAATGCACAGCCACAAATGCTGAGCTGGACATGGTGAGCCAAGGTTCCATCACAGCACAGCTCTACTGCACCATGGCTCCTGATCATTCCACGGGATCCAGGTTTCTCCTGGAGTCTGAGGCCTGACCTTGTCAGGCAGCTAAGAGCTGCACCACGGGGGCACAGCACACCTGTTACTGACCTTTTTGCTGAGTTCAGGAATTGAGTTTCCTCCCACCAACAACTGCTCCAGCAAGTTGGGTGCATATTCCCTGGCTATCTGTCGTCATCTGCACAATCTTCAAAATGCTGAGAACATTACAGTTGACCCTTGAACAACATGGGTTTGAACTGTGCTGATCCATTTACATGTGGGGTTTTTTTTCAATAAATACACTACAGGACTGTAAATGTATTTTGTCTTCCTTAGGATTTTTCTTAACAACATTTTCTTTTCTCTAGCTTACTTTAAAAATACAGTATATAATACATATAGCATACAAAATATGTGTTAATCGACTGTTATTGGAAGGCTTCCAGTAAACAGCAGACCATTAGTAGTTAAGTTTTGGGGGAGTCAAATGTTATACACAGATTTTTGACTGTGCAGGGGCTTGGTGTCCCCAACCCCCGTGTTGTTCAAGGGCCAAAAGTATGCATCTAACAAAACTGATCTCCAAAACAAGAACATAAACACACGTTCAGACAGACAAAAACAGTTTATTATCATCAGAGGGAACTTCTAAAGGATATTCTTCAGGAAAGAGAAAATAATTTAACAGAGAAGATATGATAGGCAAGAAGGAATGCTGAACCAAGACAACGGTAAACATGCATGTACAACTATATAAAAATAAACACTAACTAGACAATTGTAATGTCTAATTTGTAGGTTTAAAATCTAGATTGAAAATACTAGACAATAGAGACTACAATTTAGGATGGGACAATAGAAGTACTCCAAGGTCTTTATAGTGTTAGGGAGAAGGGTTAAGAGAATGATTAGTTTCAGATCTTAAGCTAAATATCAATGTTAAAATTTCAAGGTAAGCTCTAGAAAAACAGAAACAGAATATATAAGTACCGTACTCTTCAGGAAAAATGAAAGAGACCAAGGGAGTCTTAATCCAAAAGAAGGGGAAAAAAGACAAAATTAACCAAAAAAATTAAAAAATAAAAATAAATTCAAATACTTCTGTAATATAATAAATATAAATGTACTAAATCTGTCAAGACAAAAATTATTGGAAAATGAATTATTAAAATATCCAACCACTATTCTATTAATAAGAAATATGCCTAAAACATAAGAACACAGAAAAGTTGAAAAGTAAAAAAATGAAAAATTCCATATAATGCAAATACCCCAAAGAAAACTGATACAGTTATATTAATACCAGACAAAACAGAAAAAAAATAATTACTAGAAGAGATCATTATATATTGATAAAAGAGTCAATTTTCTAAGAAGATAGCAATTTTAAGCTTATATAGACTTAATAACATCCCCTGAAAATATTATAGCAAAAATTGATAGAAATATAGGTCAAAGTTTGCATCATGAAGCATCTCCCAGTAATTGATTAGTCAATCAGAAAAAAATTCATTAAGAAAAATGAAGGATCTAAATCTAACTAATAAGCTTAATGTAACAGATATATAGATACTATGCCAATGTTAATACACATCTATTTTCAACCTCACATCAATTTGTGAAAAATGACTACAATCTAAGTCATAATAATTTCAAAGAATTAGTATTATACAGAACTTATTCACTAAACACAAATTAAAAAATAAAAAACGGGGTGCCTTGGTGGCTCAGTTGGTTAAGCATCCTACTCTTTGATCTCAGCTCAATCTTGATCTCAGGGTCCTGAGTTCAAGCCCCATGCTAGATATGGAGCCTACTTAATAAAATAAAAACAAAGAGATAATTTCAAAATCTTAGAGTTTTAAATGTTAAGTCACAAGTGTATGTGTCTGATGGATAAAAGATGAAATTGCAATGGTATTTAGAAAAAAAACAAGCGATGAATTCATTAAATGGTCGTACCCACTTTATATCACATCAAAAACAATTTTTTAATAAAAATCATAGAGCAAACGCACTCAAAGTTTATGGTTATCTTTTTGTGTCTTCTTAAATGGTAACCATTTTGGAAGAAGCTAATTTCAGACAACGATAAGGGCATAAAGTAAAGGACCAGTAATGCAGTTTGGGTAAAGCCAATGTAAATTGCAAGTCAATCAAAATATTTGCAACATTTATTTCTCCTCCCACTATTTTTTGTTTTGTTTTGTTTTTTGTTTTTATGTGAGAAAAATAAACCCTATTTCTGAGTCACAGTTAGGTAGATTTCCTTCAACCCTTCAACATTCCTGACTAACTGTGGTTCTGCAGTTTATTTCCATTTTCAACACCTGGCATATCTCAATGAGATATTACAAGAATAGGATGGTAAGTCTTAGAAATAAAAGAATAAACAGGAGTATAGTAAAGCACTTTGCCCTCTCAACCAGTACTTTTAGTATAATAAATAATCAATTGATAAAATAACTTATTAAGTAAAAGATACTTAGTGTCAGCGAGAAATTTAATATCAGCATAACCAAGAGAATCACATACACATGGAATGTTTGAAAGCAAAGTTGAATTCTAAGAAGTGCCCGTAAAACTATTAAGGAAATATGTGTGCTCAATATAGAATTCATGATTCATGACAATGTTTTATCCTGGGATGACAGCTTACAAGCTACACCTAAGTAATTTGTTGTACAACATTATAGAGAGAAAAATTTGACTCTCCCCTAGTAAGAGCACGCCTCAACTATCTAAATTTCTAATCACCCAAGGAAAAAATAGCTATTCTTCCATCACACCACTCCCAGAAGTGAAGATAAAAAATATTTAACAATTAGCCTACTCTTAAATCTTAAAATAGAAATATCTTAAATAGCCGTTTGTAAAATATCCCTATCCGCTAACCCACTGTACACATTTGTTATTTCCAACAGCTCCAAAGAAAGATATGTGAATTGTCTTTAAAAAATTTTTCCATTTATCTTCATTAACACCTACACAGTGCATTTTTAAAAACCAGCAAAATCAATATAGTTTCTGACATCTAAATCTTAACCAGGATACTAGTGTACTTAACTTTAATGACCAAGTATCTCTTCGTTTTCTAATACTGACAATTACCAAAGCATTTCTTTATAAACATTACTAATAGGTGGCACAGTTGATCAAGCCAGAAATCTGAGAGGACTGCCATGTTGAACAAATAAAAATACAGGACACCTAGTTAAATCTGAATTTCAGAAAAGTTACCAAAAAATTTAGTATAAATATGCACCAAATATTGCATGGGACATACTTACACTAAAAGATTTTTCACTATTCACCTGAAATTCAAATTTAACTGGGCATTCTGTATTGTATCTGACAACTCTAGCTGGGATTCTTTCTCTGTTACCTTCTATATGAAATCCACCAGTCCAAGGCCTGTTCATTCTACCTCTTAAAAACATCTAAAACCCATCCACCTGTCTTCATTTCTTCTGCCCCCATCTTGGTCTAAGCCACCAAACCAGGAAACTGCCAACCCGTCTCTCTGTTCTACCTTTGTAGAAATATCACTTACTCTAAATGCAGTGGCATGAGTTTAATACCAAAGGAAATAAAAGCTAACTTCAGTTGTCTCCTTTCCTGGGGTCATTATTTGGTAGTGGTAGAAATCTAAACTCTCAAAAGCAGCATGAGAGGGGGTCAGTGATCTCACAACTCTGAAGAAGTGAGGCCTTTCGCTGGGTCAGCTCTGAAGCAGTCCCGAGGAAAGTAACAGTTCTCTTGGGTACACCTGAGCCAATGACATAGCTCAATCATTGTGCTAATTGGTGTTTACTGCCACAAAGGGATGAGTGAGGAAAAATCTGTGCAGAAATAAAGTTGGTTTAAAATATTCTTGTCTTTCAGAGTACATTCTAAGATTTATAGGGACTGCTTGGTTCTAGCCCACACCTCATTGTGAGACAGATGCCTTTCATCCAACTAGGACTCTATGGACACCTTCTGGGTCAAAGTCCACTTATCAGCCCAAGGTTGCAAAGCCAGGGAGCAGAGCATTAAAAAATTGGAGCAGTCAGCAAGTAAGATTCAAATATATCGAAGATAAGCAGCACCAACTTCTTCAGATTACTGATGTTCAGAAACAGCTGCGGCCTCTTGACAGGTGAATACATGTTTTGGTTGTGAGAGCTACAGTTATCTCAGTGTGCTGCTAGCCTGTCACATTGTCTGATCAATAGATACCAACAAAGCAGATTATACACCAAAACCCAATGCAGACTTGAAGATTTGTGTGACATTGCAGAGCAGTATAAACCAACCAAATTAAACAAAAATTATAGCTATGGAATTAACTGGCAGATCTAAAGAAAACAGGTTTTCCTCTATATCAAAGAGGCCACAGAATTGTTACAAATGATTCTTTCATCACAGAACATGATGGCAATTCAAGTGCTTGTAAGTTCTTACAATGCAGATTGGCACATCCATCTACTTAATACAGAATACCCCCAATTCTTAATGTTGTTGGTACAGAACAAAGAAGCTCTACTCAAGTTCCTTCCACATTAAACAAGCATTATAAATGAAGTCAGAAGAGCCTCTACAAGTGTGAGTTACTTTATTTAGGGTCCAGTTATTATTTATTATTAAAAGATAAGTCTTTGTGGATAAAACCTAATCACAAAACCAAAACGTTCTCAGAAGCCATATCCAAGATATGCTTTTTTAAAATACATCTTCTTCTCTACAGCACGGAAAGAAATTTTAAACCATGGATATCCTGGCCAGCCCAACATTAGAGATTAGAAAAGGACATGAATGTTTGGACGAAATGGGTCAAATCAATACCTATAAAATAAGTGTGGATGCTGCAAGATCACACAAACCTTAAAGCCTACACATGTATTTTCCATAATCTGCTTTGTTGGTGTTCACTGTAGGGGCCAAGGGCAGGCTGCTCCAAAATGTGCCCCTTTGTCATCTTATTTGAAATAAAAGTTACTTAAGAAACAGCCAGTGCAAGGTCACTCAGACCCTCCTCTGTCCCCTTGAAAGCAGGAAACAAATCTCCCATATGAGAAATACGCTCCCTGTACCATGAAGTAAAAAAGACATCTTTATCACCAGAGTAAGGGACTTAGAAGTCAAGAAAGCTGTAGAAACAAGCCTTTTTTTTTCTCCTAATCTACTACCTCAGCCTAAATTCTGCTCAGAATTCCCTAATTAAAGCTCCCAAACACCTGTTTTCTTTTCCTGTCAATGCCTCACAAACGTATTGTCTCTTTGTCTAAAATGTATAAAAACTACCTTCCTTCATCATTTCTTTAGGTCTCTATATTTTAATAGTGAACCTCTAACTACAGGTAGTAAAACTTTGGCTTTCTCCTCCTGTTAATCTATTTTACGTAAATTTTGTTTAGTCTAGCTGGAAGACCTTCAAGGGTAAAGAAGGTTTTTTTCCTTCCCTACACCATTGATCACACAACAAAGTGACAGGCTAGCAGCACTCCTGGTTAACTTGTTCTCACAATCAAAATAACTGTAAAACGATTCATTCCCATTTCTTTCTGGCACCTGGGACCACAGACCCGAAAATCAGCAAGTTATTTCTGTCACCAGAAACATACTTAGGGCAGAAGTGAGCTTTTTTTTGTTTTGTTTTTACAAACAACTTCCTTTGGAGGCTGAGGATCAGAAACTAAATCGGTGCTGCTTTGAGATCATTTGAGCTTCTGCTCCTCGTGGGACCCCAAATCCTTACTAGGATCTGGGAATAATGACTGTTGTGCCTCACCGCGCGTTCGAATCCAAAGCCTTCGAATACACTTATATATGAAGAGGCCCATTGCTCGGCAGAACAGTTTGTGGGGTTGGCGCTTGGTTTTCTCAGAGTAAGGCCTTTCTTGAGGCCCACCTCGCGGCCCAGCCGGACAGGGGGCTGGGCAGGCCTTAGTCTTCCGTCCGAAGAAGTTGGCAGAAAAAGGCATAGCGAAGCGAGGCGTCAGCGTCTGCCCGGGTGCAGGCGGGGTGGTCACTGCCCGCACGGTGCCGCCTGGGCCGAACAACCAAGCGGCTCCCACGCAGTGCCCGGACCCAGCCACCGTGACTGGGGGGCCAGGGAGGCCGCCGGCCCGCTCACCCCCAGCCGCACGCCTCCAGAGAACGCCGGAGCTCGAGTTCGGGGCCGGGCGTCCGCGAGGGAGTCCACGCCAGGACCCGCGCGGCCTCTTCCGGGTGAGCCGGGCCGCGGGCGCCGGGACCGGCGTAGCCCCGCCTGCGCTCCGCTCCCCGGCAGACCGGGACCCGGACGGGGCCCAGACCCCGGCCGGGTTCCCGGGCTCTGGCCGCGACCCCCGCCCAGCGCCCAGCACGCCCCGGGCCGGCCTTTGTGCTGGGACTCCCACACTGGGACCTGGCTCTGGGACCCCCGCCCGCAACCCCGCTCTCGCCCCGGAGCTGGTCCCCGGCCTCCGACCCCCGCTCCCACCNGGCCCGCGGCGTCCGGGCCGCGCTCAGCGGAGCATGTTCGCGTGGGGACTCCGGCGGCGCCGTGACTCAGGCCGGAGGAGGGGCGCGCGCTGACCCGAGGCGCCCGACACTCAGGCCCCCGGGGGCCCGCGAGGGACCCGGGCCAGCCTGCGGTCTGTCCTTACACGCCAACGTTCTCCTCTTCACCACCCGCTGCACCGCGGGGTTCTCAGTGTTGCACGCACGAAGACGGATGCTAGCCGGCGAACTACCCCGCTCTGCTGGCCACGGGGACTCGAAATAACGTTTGGGGCTCTCGATCTCTTGGTAGCTGAAAGACTTGGTCGCATGACTTTTTTCTCTTTTTCTAACAGCTTTATTGAGATAGAACTCACATGCCAAGCAATTCACCCATTAGACTGTACCATTCAGTGGTTTTTAGTATAGTCACAGATACACGCCACTCTACCCTTTAGTTATTAGACCCCCCGCAGTACCCTTCAGTTATCACAGCCACGCTCCCTAAGCCCAACCCTAGTAAGCACCGATCAACTTTTCTGTGTCTATGAATTTGCCTAGTCCTGACATCTCATACAAAAGCCATCATACATTATGTAGCCTTTTATGTCTGGCTTCTTTCATTTAGCATAAATGTTTTTCAGGTTCATTCACATATCTGTACTTCATTCTTTTTTATTGCTGGAGATTATTCTGTGTATGGATATACCATATTATGTTAATCCATTCATCATTTGGCTATTATGAATGATGTTGCAAAGAACATTGTTGTACATGTTTTTGCATGGACGGATGTTTTCATGTCTACTGACCACATACTTAGGAGTGGAATTGCTGGGTCATGTGTTAACTCTGTGTTTAAATGTTTGCAAGACTGCCAAAATGTTTCCCAAAGTGGCTGCCCCATTTTACATTTCCACCAGCACTGTCTAAGGGTTCCAATTTCTTCACATCCTTGCCAACACTTGTTATTATCTGACTTCTTGATTATAGCCATCCTAGTGGGTGTGAGTGGTATCTCACTGTGGTTATGACTCCTTAACATATCCTGAGTCTGCGCTTGTGGCTGTAAAGGGATTCTTGAATAACAAACTTCTCAATTGCAGATATGCTGACACATATCTGATATCGTCTTACAGATCAGGTTCTGCAGAATTCGATTTTTAAAAGCTTCAAGTAAATGTGTATTTCAGCTCACTAGGATGTGGCAGGACTCCGAAGGGAAGATGGAGAGCCAAGACTGAAGCCAGGGCTGGATCTTATCGTGCTTCATCTCAGCAGCATTGGAAAAATGATATGCATGAAGTGGGCACCCATTACAACGGTTTTGGAATGAGTGAAGGTGCATGGACACCCTGTAAAATTGGATTAAGTCCCTTCCATGTGACCAGGTGCTGTGCAGAACCTGGAACTGTAAAAACATGTCAGAGACATTAGCCCAGGGCACTGGTAGGAAATTGTGGTGAATTGGAGAATCAAGACAAATACATGAACAGATACACAATGAAATAGGATAATAAAATTTCTAAAGAGGGACAACATGACAGCTTTCTCATGAGAAGTACTACAATAGATAGGAATTCAGAAGAGAGATACCACTTTGGCTGGAATACGGCAAGAAAACAGCATGCAAGTTTTCTCCTTTTATTTATTTTTTATTTCTTTTTAAAGATTTTATTTATTTGAGGGACACAGAGGGAGTATAAGCAGGGGGAGGAGGGGCAGGGGGGAGGGAGAAGCAGGCTCCCTGCTGAGTGGGGAGCCCAATGCAGAGCTTGATCCCAGGACCTTCCTTGGGATCATGACCTGAGCCAAAGGCAAACGCTTAACCCACTGAGCCACCCAGGCGCCCAAGTTTTCTCCTTTGAAACATTAAAGGGTAATGTGATTCCAGTAGGTGGAGAGTGACAATTTCTCCTTGACCAAATCTGAGCCAGGCCTCTTTGAGCCTTCTCAGCTTGGCTTCAGCCGTGGCCTATAAAAACTACAGACTCCCAGCACAAATGATTTTGTCCACACTCTCCCCCACATTAAAAGACTTAAACTACCACTAACATAGTTTCTAACAGCTCAAGGCCTCATACCTGGGATGACACTGGCTTCCTTTAAAGTCCCTGCCTGAGAAAGCTCAAGGCTGCCAAAAGAATTTGTTTGTTCTAGCCAATACCTGACATAAGCCCCTGACTGCTGTTTCTTGGAGCGTTTACTAAAAAGGGCTTACAATTGGGACTTCTTTCTCTGTGCCTTTGAGGTAGACATACGGTGCCTCCTACAACTCAGCAGTGCCTTCCTTGCTCAAGGACCTGAAAGCCATTCCTTTGAAATGTAGTCATCAGGAAGGATCGGCTTCTGTCTCCCTGTCCCCAAAGATAATTGCCAGCTAGCAGAGAGAGATACTGCATTTAAACTGATTAACCCTTTGTAATTTTTCACTTCCCTGGTTTTATCTTTGACAACAGGAGGGGAAGAAACTGCGCTCAAAAGGATTATCTTGAACAATAGCTCAGAAGAGAGATGCTTCTGCTGTCACAGAGTTTGTGTTTGTAGAGAATTAAGACAGAGAGGTGGGAATTTCCTCAGCAACCCACCCTCCAAATCATCCAGCCCACTAGCATCTGTTCCCTTGCCTTCATTACTGCTATTTTGAGGTATATTTGCTCCTACAAAAGGCCAACTTCTTCCTTCTCAACAATTTGGCCTTTGTTATTATGCTTTGTCTCTTCTCCCTTCTCTCTTGCTTTGCCTATTTCTCCCTCACTTTTGAGTCATCCCATCCAAATAGAAATATAGTTTTCAAAAAATGTTCCTTTAATTCCTTCCAGCTCCCCCATTCTTAGCAAAACTTTTTGAGACATATGTCCATACATGCTGTCTGCATTTTCTCTCCTTGGATTGATTCTTTTCAGTCTATCTCAATTGGGCTTTTGTTTCCATCCTTTGACTGAAATGTTGTCAAGTCACTGCATTCACTGGTCACTTTTCTCCTTTTGACTTCCCTGAACTCTCAGCAGAGCTCAGCATACTTGAACATTGCATTCAACATAGCTCCTTGTGAGAGCACTTCCCTTATGACTTCCAAGATTCCACGGTTTCCTTGCTTATCTCTTACCCTGGTTCTTAGTTTTTCTCAGTATCCTTGGTTGGTTTCTCTCCTGCCTAACTTCATAACGTTGATTCTCTGCACTCGCTATACAGGTCATTCCAACCAGTGCCATGATTGGGTGGGGTAAGAACAATAGGAACCAGGACAAAGTCTTAGGTCTAGGTGTGTGTGAATTAAAATGAGTAGCAAATTTCCGAGGCTCTACCATGTGAATACCTACCACGGAAGACAGGAGCGAAAATTTCAGGACATGCAGCCAAGTAAAAGACTTCAGTGGAGGGTAAATGAAAGCTTACTTTGAAATGTATGTCCCTCAGGAATGGAAGTTTGGGACAGAACACTGAACTTCCAATAAGATCAAGTAAAGCCCTAAGGCCAGCTTACCTTGATCTTCAGTTGCTTACAACTATCGTTTGAGGTGATACTGCCTACCTCAAACAAAGGTAATTGCGTATCCCAGGAAATATGGTGAAGTTCTGGGAGAGACCTCATCTCTTTACCCCTTCCCCCATTATCATCCTCATAAAACTCAGAGCTTTATTCTTTTGAAACAATTTCCATTCAGCGCTATTTTGCAATCACAAAACACATTTTTGAACTCTTGATAATATTTTTATGTTTATTTTACAGACTCTAAAAACTTCAAAGAGCTTTGTACTCACCAGTTTTTTTTTAATTGTGTTTGGTTGCAGATAAGGATATGTACATTTCTGTACCTCCCATTTGCAAGGAATCCATCATCAGTGTAAACAAAAGTGTTGTCCTTATCTATAAAATAAATATCTTCCACTAATGCTTATTTCTGAAGAATGTTTGCTTGAGTTATTTTTAAAAATCTTATGAAGGCATACATATTTAATTATCACCCCTTCTTAAGTTAGAAGTGATAGCATACTTTTTTTTTTACCTAGACAAAATGGCCAATCATCCTTCTCTTATATATGTTATGTCTTGCTACCATAATGCCTTGAAGCTTCCTGTTCTCTGTCTGAAATGCCATTTTGCCTTTCACTCAACATTTCTCCCTGTCAAAATCCTACCTACTTACGTTGCCACTCAAGACTTTGAGGCCTTCCCTGATGCACCCAGGTGGACTTCATCTCACAGCCATCCATTTCAGTACATGTTTATTTCTTACCAGTGTATGTCAGACATCGTGGTGGGCACTGGATAGTGACCTTACAAAGCTCACGGTCAGATGGGGATTTTAACAGTGATCCCAGTCTCCTTTTATTATGAGGGTCTTTCTCTCCATTTAGGTTGGAAACTCCCTGGAAACAGGCACGATGACATCCACATTACCAGTCATCACAGTGTCTTGCACTTAGTGGGTGCTCAATAAATGTTTTTGTCACTACTGTGTCTGTTAGGATTTGTTGCACTATAAGTAATAGAAAATTCAGTTAACAGTTGAAGTTCTTTTTCTCAGTATTGGTTTTGTTTTAACTGCTCAGTGTTATGATATGACTTTTCTCTGAGGCTTATACCCATATGGTCCATAGATCACTGCTTGATCACCATGGTCATACCCAGCTTCTTTTTTTTTTTTTTTAAGATTTTTTATTTATTTAACAGGGATAGCCAGAGAGAGAGGGAACACAAGCAGGGGGAGTGGGAGAGGAAGAAGCAGGCTCCCAGCAGAGGAGCCAGTTGTGGGACTCGATCCTGGAATGCTGGGATCACGCCCTGAGCCGAAGGCGGAAGCCTAACGACTGTGCTACCCAGGCGTCCCCATACCCAGCTTCTGAACAGAAGTGAAGAGGAAAGCTAGAGTTGGTCTTGTGTGTCCCTTTTACTAGGCAACCAAAAGCAGTCTCAGAAACATACTCCAGACCTGCACTTACATCTCGTTGGCCAGAACTGTTATACAGGCAAGCCTGTGGCAGGAATGAAGACTAAGAAAACAAGTATTTAAATCTTAAAGGCAGGATAGTGGAAAACAGCCAGACAAAAGGAGGCAGGGAATGGTTCTTGAGTCACCCTACCAGCAGTATGTACCCCATTACTAAAATAAAAAATAGTCATGGACTATACTTTGATAGTTCTTTCTTTTTTAAGATTTTACTTATTTATTTGACAGAGAGAGCACGAGCAAACAAGCAGGGGGAGGGGCAGGCAGAGGGAGTGGGAGAAGCAGGCTCCCCACCTAGCAGGGAGCCTGTTGCGGGGCTCGATCCCAGGACCCTGGGAACATGACTTGAGCAGAAGGCAGATGCTTAACTGACTGAGCCACCCAGGTGCCCCTTGATTGTTCTTCTTAAAGATCATCATTCTGTGAGACTATTATTGTCTTCTTTATTTTTTTACAATAAATATGTACTGACTGTTTGCTGTGTGCCAGGAAATGCTCCAGATGCGTAGACACAGTTGTAAATAAAGTCCTTGCCCAAATGGAGCTTATATTCTGCAGAGATGGACAGATTTAAAAAGCAAATAAAAGAAATTCAGGCAGGGATAAGTTCCATGAAGATAAATAGAGTAGAACAAGGGATAGAGTGTGAAGGGGGTAGGTACTGCTTTCAGGAAGGGGGTCACTGAAGCCCCCTCTGATGATTGATACTTGAGCTAGTAACTGAATGAATTTAGACAGAAAAGTGACGATTCCGGGAACGGCATTTCAGACAGAAGGGACAATAAGCACAGCAGTACTGAGACAGGAGGTGAAAGAGCCAAGCACACTAAGGGAGAGGTGCTAAGGCAGCTGGGGCCAGAGCCATGGAGCCGGGGAGGGCATTGGACTATTAATTCTTATTGTTGTCGTCATTGTTGACAATGCCCCTGGGGAATTAAGAACAGGGGAGTGACCTGATCTGATGTTTAAATTTTCCTGCAGTGTGACTAGCCTGATAGAAGCTCAGAACCTACATAGACAGCTTTGAAAGTTAGATAGGAATGGTTACTGGCTCTTTCCTCTTTCACTTCTTATTTAAACAACAAGGAGAATTTTCAGCTTAGGTGTCTGGAAATCAGAGGCATAGTGGGCTTCAGGGTTTACTGAGCCAGTGGCTCAACATTTTCCTGAAAGATACAGTTACTCTACATTTGTGTTAGGCCTTCAGCATCATTAGCTGATAGTAGGTTTGGTTCCCCTTCCCACGGGGCTGACAGGTGGTATAGGTTTTCTCCATCAGGGTGAGAGACCCCATCTAGCCCAGCGTCCTAGCAAGAATCCAGAGATTCACCCTGATCAGACCTCCTAGGTCACACGACTACTCTGAATCAAAGACTTTGGAAAAATGGAGTGTTCTATGGGATGTAGACCATGGCCATCTCTAAAACTACAGGTAGGAGTGTTTTCCCCAAAGCACACGGCTAAGTGAAGAAGGGGAGGAAAAACAAGTGAAAAGCGTGTGAGAAGGACCAGATCGTGGGTCAGCAATGAGACGCTCGCTCTGCCACTCACAGTAGACACTACACGTCCCCCCTTGCATTTTTCCACTTTGGCAATGTGGGGGTGTACCTCTTCCCTTTCGTGCCTGTTCAGGCTTTTGAATTAGTGTTGAGGTTAGTGGAGCAATCAAGACCTTACATTTTAGCCAGGCAATTCTTATAAGTGAGATTTTAAAAACTTTTAAATGATCTTTCCCCACACAGTTAATATTGTTTCTGAAATTCAGATTTCTACGGCCAGTTGCAAAATCCCAGTGTGCCTCAGGAAATGCATATGCCCACCACTGCATCAATTTTCTTCTCCTCAGGTAACATACATTTGTCAGAGGGCATCTGTAATCTGTCATCCGCTCAAAGCATCTTCCCTGAATGACTGGGTACTTTATAAACCCAGCAACTTTTTTTTTATCAGGCACATTGTCCATTAGAGATTAGTGTGATTTAAATTAGAAGGTAAGCAGCAAATGATAAATGAAACAGTGACTTTAAGATATACACTACATCCTTCAGAATGCAGAAATGTCAACTTCATTAATAAATAAATAAAAAGTAAGGGCGACTGGGTGGCTCAGACAGTTAAACGTTGACTCGGGACTTTGACTCAGGTCATGATCTCAGAGCCCCAATTCCAGCTCCTTACTCAGTGCGGTCTGCTTGAGATTCTCTTTCTCCCTCTCCCATTGTCCCTCCCCATTCTCGCATGGGCTCTCTCTCCAAATAACTAAGTAAGTAAGTAAATAAATAAATAAATAAACAAAATCTTTAAAAAAAATTTAGTAAAAGGGCGCCTGGATGACTCAGTCGGTTGAGCGTCTGCCTTTGGGCTCAGGTCATGATCCCAAGGTCCTGGGATCGAGCCCCACATTGAGCTCCCTGCTCAGTGGGGAGCCTGCTTCTCCCTCTCCCTCTGCCCCTCTGGCTTGTGCTCCTTCTTGCTCGCTCTCTGTCTCAAATAAATAAATAAATAAAATCTTTTTAAAAATTTAAAAAATAAATAAAAAGTAAAACAAAATGAGATGCCATTTTCATATATCAAATTAGCAAATAATCAGGGCTGCTAATGGTAGCATTGAGTACATGTGAGAAGAGCACTGGGTGCATTCTTAAACACAACTGGTAGTAAAATTCAGTACTTGCTTCAGGTGTGTGCTGGTACAAGTTTGGCAACTAGCAAACTGGGAGAGAACGGACTGATTTGTAGCACTTGCCAACAGCCATGGTATAAATACTCCTGTCATGGCCAATTTCAAGCTACCAAGATGACCTCACTGAATACAGAGTTGGGAAGATACAGGCACAAGTGAGCTTGCTCTTCTGGAGGGCGATTGAAATAGGTGGCAAGACCCACTGAACTCACTCCTAGGAATTTTTTCCTAAGAAACTATTCAGCTGCACAAAGACACTTATCTATTGATCCAAAGGTACTTGGGATATAAGAACTCAAGATTAACACAGCACAAAGGATTAAGAGTTTGGGGAGAAGAAGGGGATGGGAGATGAGCAGGGGGAGATTCAGAGTATTTGTCCTGTATCATTCAATGGCCTGAGAAGTTTGGGCTTCTCCTTAAAACAGAAGTGAAGAGATGAGAAATGGGAGGTATGGGTGGAAAAAGTATATTATTTTGTTCAGAATACATGGTTCATTGACTTCTGGCTGGTGCTCACTTCTGCATCTGCCCAAGCTTCAGAAGCCCAGGAAGGATGCCTGTTGTGGGAGCACGAGCATACTTACACACCCAAGCATTTGCAAAATTGTTTTGGACTCTTTAACTTCCTTGTCCTCCCACTTCGCATTCACAATTTAAGTCAAATTTCACTTCCTCCTTGAGCCGTCCCCCATCACCATTTTACTCAGCCACACCCCAACTAAAACACAGGAGATACTGAATGCCCAGCATTCTCAGTGTTTCCTGTTCACTGTCCAATTTTAGATCATACTATCATGTAACTATTTGTTCACATGCCTGTTTACCTTACTCTAGTAACATCTCTTTCAGGGCAGAGATGATGTTACTCATCTGATTCCTAGGGATTAGTGGAGTTGTCTGTCCCATGTATATTTCATCAATGAAAGTTAATGAAAGAAGGAGCGATTCAGCTCCATTAGTCTATTACTTGCTTTGTCATGTCCTGTTTTCTCTTATTTACTCTACTGATCTTTTCAAGTTTCAGAGTGCCTCTTACAGTAGTATTCTGAACCTAGCTATCAAATCTATCTTATCTTGCTCACATGGTTTAGATTTGTGTGCTGTGTGTCTATCCCGGCAAATTCAAGACTCTACATTTTGTGGCTCGTTCTTTCAATGGAGTTTCTCTTTTCCATGATTCCAATTCCTTCAGTTCCCTTTCTCCATACAATTAAGTACAGATCCCCTTTGTGCTGTGGTTTAAAATGTAGTAACTGCCTCACTCTACCTTTATTTCTTAATTTCTTCACTGGGGTTACAACCAACTTGGAAAGATGACTGAAAACAGGCCCAGTTTTCCTTGTGAAAGAGATGCAAAATATCACTCTACACATGGCCTTGGCCTTCAAGAGATTTTAGTTACAAAAGAGACCAGATTTTTTTTTAATCACGGAAGATTGTGTTGCTTGCCACATTTAATTCAATCACTTATTTAAAGGGTATTGACAAATGACAGGTGGAAGACGAGGGTAAAAGATGCATTATCTGTCTCTAAATACATAAAGAGTGTGGAAATTAGACCTTAAGCCCTAAAATAGCCATAGTTAGAGCAAAACAAAACACACAAGTCTACTTCAGCACAGAATTCTGAATAAGATATCCAGTGAAGACTGGGCACATATAGCATATTACTTTTTAAATGATATAAATTGCTTTTGAAAATAAGGAAGACTCCTCAGATGCTACCAATAATTGTAGAAGGCAAAATAATAGCTCCCCAAAGATATCCACATCTTCATCGTTCAAACCTGTGAATATTTACCTTCCACGGAAAGAGAGATTTTGAAGATGTGATTAAATTAAGGAATTGTGAGAATGGCCACATTATCCTAGATTATCTGGCTGTTCCCAATCAAATCACATGAGTCCTGTCTTAACTGTGTTCAGGGAGATGTGGGAGAAAGAATTAGACAGAAAACAGTGGGAGAGGGACTCAAGCCACCCTTGTTGGCTTTGGAGAGAGGGGTGGGAGGCCACAAGCCAAGAAATGTACAAGGCTCCTATAAATCAGAAAAAGTAAAGAGACAGATTTCCCCCTGGAGTCTCCAGAAAGGAACATTGCCTTCCTGACACCTTGATTTTAGCTCAGTGAGACCCTACGCAATAGTAAGATAGTAAACTGTGCTGACTTAAGACACTAGGTTTATGGTAATTTGATATAGCAGCCATAAGAAAATACCATATGACTTTTTAAAAAAAGTAATAGAACTGCTTTCCAGAACGGAAAAAAAAATAAAGAAAGAAAACCTGGCTAAGCATTTTATCTAATTTATATGGAAATGGGAAAAATAACTTTAGATCATGAATTGTCTTTTTTTAAAAAAAGATT
>NC_048226.1:33204968-33207578 GCF_002007445.2 Ailuropoda melanoleuca
TCTGCCCCTCTGGCTTGTGCTCCTTCTTGCTCGCTCTCTGTCTCAAATAAATAAATAAATAAAATCTTTTTAAAAATTTAAAAAATAAATAAAAAGTAAAACAAAATGAGATGCCATTTTCATATATCAAATTAGCAAATAATCAGGGCTGCTAATGGTAGCATTGAGTACATGTGAGAAGAGCACTGGGTGCATTCTTAAACACAACTGGTAGTAAAATTCAGTACTTGCTTCAGGTGTGTGCTGGTACAAGTTTGGCAACTAGCAAACTGGGAGAGAACGGACTGATTTGTAGCACTTGCCAACAGCCATGGTATAAATACTCCTGTCATGGCCAATTTCAAGCTACCAAGATGACATCACTGAATACAGAGTTGGGAAGATACAGGCACAAGTGAGCTTGCTCTTCTGGAGGGCGATTGAAATAGGTGGCAAGACCCACTGAACTCACTCCTAGGAATTTTTTCCTAAGAAACTATTCAGCTGCACAAAGACACTTATCTATTGATCCAAAGGTACTTGGGATATAAGAACTCAAGATTAACACAGCACAAAGGATTAAGAGTTTGGGGAGAAGAAGGGGATGGGAGATGAGCAGGGGGAGATTCAGAGTATTTGTCCTGTATCATTCAATGGCCTGAGAAGTTTGGGCTTCTCCTTAAAACAGAAGTGAAGAGATGAGAAATGGGAGGTATGGGTGGAAAAAGTATATTATTTTGTTCAGAATACATGGTTCATTGACTTCTGGCTGGTGCTCACTTCTGCATCTGCCCAAGCTTCAGAAGCCCAGGAAGGATGCCTGTTGTGGGAGCACGAGCATACTTACACACCCAAGCATTTGCAAAATTGTTTTGGACTCTTTAACTTCCTTGTCCTCCCACTTCGCATTCACAATTTAAGTCAAATTTCACTTCCTCCTTGAGCCGTCCCCCATCACCATTTTACTCAGCCACACCCCAACTAAAACACAGGAGATACTGAATGCCCAGCATTCTCAGTGTTTCCTGTTCACTGTCCAATTTTAGATCATGCTATCATGTAACTATTTGTTCACATGCCTGTTTACCTTACTCTAGTAACATCTCTTTCAGGGCAGAGATGATGTTACTCATCTGATTCCTAGGGATTAGTGGAGTTGTCTGTCCCATGTATATTTCATCAATGAAAGTTAATGAAAGAAGGAGCGATTCAGCTCCATTAGTCTATTACTTGCTTTGTCATGTCCTGTTTTCTCTTATTTACTCTACTGATCTTTTCAAGTTTCAGAGTGCCTCTTACAGTAGTATTCTGAACCTAGCTATCAAATCTATCTTATCTTGCTCACATGGTTTAGATTTGTGTGCTGTGTGTCTATCCCGGCAAATTCAAGACTCTACATTTTGTGGCTCGTTCTTTCAATGGAGTTTCTCTTTTCCATGATTCCAATTCCTTCAGTTCCCTTTCTCCATACAATTAAGTACAGATCCCCTTTGTGCTGTGGTTTAAAATGTAGTAACTGCCTCACTCTACCTTTATTTCTTAATTTCTTCACTGGGGTTACAACCAACTTGGAAAGATGACTGAAAACAGGCCCAGTTTTCCTTGTGAAAGAGATGCAAAATATCACTCTACACATGGCCTTGGCCTTCAAGAGATTTTAGTTACAAAAGAGACCAGATTTTTTTTTAATCACGGAAGATTGTGTTGCTTGCCACATTTAATTCAATCACTTATTTAAAGGGTATTGACAAATGACAGGTGGAAGACGAGGGTAAAAGATGCATTATCTGTCTCTAAATACATAAAGAGTGTGGAAATTAGACCTTAAGCCCTAAAATAGCCATAGTTAGAGCAAAACAAAACACACAAGTCTACTTCAGCACAGAATTCTGAATAAGATATCCAGTGAAGACTGGGCACATATAGCATATTACTTTTTAAATGATATAAATTGCTTTTGAAAATAAGGAAGACTCCTCAGATGCTACCAATAATTGTAGAAGGCAAAATAATAGCTCCCCAAAGATATCCACATCTTCATCGTTCAAACCTGTGAATATTTACCTTCCACGGAAAGAGAGATTTTGAAGATGTGATTAAATTAAGGAATTGTGAGAATGGCCACATTATCCTAGATTATCTGGCTGTTCCCAATCAAATCACATGAGTCCTGTCTTAACTGTGTTCAGGGAGATGTGGGAGAAAGAATTAGACAGAAAACAGTGGGAGAGGGACTCAAGCCACCCTTGTTGGCTTTGGAGAGAGGGGTGGGAGGCCACAAGCCAAGAAATGTACAAGGCTCCTATAAATCAGAAAAAGTAAAGAGACAGATTTCCCCCTGGAGTCTCCAGAAAGGAACATTGCCTTCCTGACACCTTGATTTTAGCTCAGTGAGACCCTACGCAATAGTAAGATAGTAAACTGTGCTGACTTAAGACACTAGGTTTATGGTAATTTGATATAGCAGCCATAAGAAAATACCATATGACTTTTTAAAAAAAGTAATAGAACTGCTTTCCAGAACGGAAAAAAAAATAAAGAAAGAAAACCTGGCTAAGCATTTTATCTAATTTATATGGAAATGGGAAAAATAACTTTAGATCATGAATTGTCTTTTTTTAAAAAAAGATT
>NC_048226.1:33209047-33280825 GCF_002007445.2 Ailuropoda melanoleuca
CCTCTGGCTTGTGCTCCTTCTTGCTCGCTCTCTGTCTCAAATAAATAAATAAATAAAATCTTTTTAAAAATTTAAAAAATAAATAAAAAGTAAAACAAAATGAGATGCCATTTTCATATATCAAATTAGCAAATAATCAGGGCTGCTAATGGTAGCATTGAGTACATGTGAGAAGAGCACTGGGTGCATTCTTAAACACAACTGGTAGTAAAATTCAGTACTTGCTTCAGGTGTGTGCTGGTACAAGTTTGGCAACTAGCAAACTGGGAGAGAACGGACTGATTTGTAGCACTTGCCAACAGCCATGGTATAAATACTCCTGTCATGGCCAATTTCAAGCTACCAAGATGACATCACTGAATACAGAGTTGGGAAGATACAGGCACAAGTGAGCTTGCTCTTCTGGAGGGCGATTGAAATAGGTGGCAAGACCCACTGAACTCACTCCTAGGAATTTTTTCCTAAGAAACTATTCAGCTGCACAAAGACACTTATCTATTGATCCAAAGGTACTTGGGATATAAGAACTCAAGATTAACACAGCACAAAGGATTAAGAGTTTGGGGAGAAGAAGGGGATGGGAGATGGGATCAGATTCAGAGTATTTGTCCTGTATCATTCAATGGCCTGAGAAGTTTGGGCTTCTCCTTAAAACAGAAGTGAAGAGATGAGAAATGGGAGGTATGGGTGGAAAAAGTATATTATTTTGTTCAGAATACATGGTTCATTGACTTCTGGCTGGTGCTCACTTCTGCATCTGCCCAAGCTTCAGAAGCCCAGGAAGGATGCCTGTTGTGGGAGCACGAGCATACTTACACACCCAAGCATTTGCAAAATTGTTTTGGACTCTTTAACTTCCTTGTCCTCCCACTTCGCATTCACAATTTAAGTCAAATTTCACTTCCTCCTTGAGCCGTCCCCCATCACCATTTTACTCAGCCACACCCCAACTAAAACACAGGAGATACTGAATGCCCAGCATTCTCAGTGTTTCCTGTTCACTGTCCAATTTTAGATCATACTATCATGTAACTATTTGTTCACATGCCTGTTTACCTTACTCTAGTAACATCTCTTTCAGGGCAGAGATGATGTTACTCATCTGATTCCTAGGGATTAGTGGAGTTGTCTGTCCCATGTATATTTCATCAATGAAAGTTAATGAAAGAAGGAGCGATTCAGCTCCATTAGTCTATTACTTGCTTTGTCATGTCCTGTTTTCTCTTATTTACTCTACTGATCTTTTCAAGTTTCAGAGTGCCTCTTACAGTAGTATTCTGAACCTAGCTATCAAATCTATCTTATCTTGCTCACATGGTTTAGATTTGTGTGCTGTGTGTCTATCCCGGCAAATTCAAGACTCTACATTTTGTGGCTCGTTCTTTCAATGGAGTTTCTCTTTTCCATGATTCCAATTCCTTCAGTTCCCTTTCTCCATACAATTAAGTACAGATCCCCTTTGTGCTGTGGTTTAAAATGTAGTAACTGCCTCACTCTACCTTTATTTCTTAATTTCTTCACTGGGGTTACAACCAACTTGGAAAGATGACTGAAAACAGGCCCAGTTTTCCTTGTGAAAGAGATGCAAAATATCACTCTACACATGGCCTTGGCCTTCAAGAGATTTTAGTTACAAAAGAGACCAGATTTTTTTTTAATCACGGAAGATTGTGTTGCTTGCCACATTTAATTCAATCACTTATTTAAAGGGTATTGACAAATGACAGGTGGAAGACGAGGGTAAAAGATGCATTATCTGTCTCTAAATACATAAAGAGTGTGGAAATTAGACCTTAAGCCCTAAAATAGCCATAGTTAGAGCAAAACAAAACACACAAGTCTACTTCAGCACGGAATTCTGAATAAGATATCCAGTGAAGACTGGGCACATATAGCATATTACTTTTTAAATGATATAAATTGCTTTTGAAAATAAGGAAGACTCCTCAGATGCTACCAATAATTGTAGAAGGCAAAATAATAGCTCCCCAAAGATATCCACATCTTCATCGTTCAAACCTGTGAATATTTACCTTCCACGGAAAGAGAGATTTTGAAGATGTGATTAAATTAAGGAATTGTGAGAATGGCCACATTATCCTAGATTATCTGGCTGTTCCCAATCAAATCACATGAGTCCTGTCTTAACTGTGTTCAGGGAGATGTGGGAGAAAGAATTAGACAGAAAACAGTGGGAGAGGGACTCAAGCCACCCTTGTTGGCTTTGGAGAGAGGGGTGGGAGGCCACGAGCCAAGAAATGTACAAGGCTCCTATAAATCAGAAAAAGTAAAGAGACAGATTTCCCCCTGGAGTCTCCAGAAAGGAACATTGCCTTCCTGACACCTTGATTTTAGCTCAGTGAGACCCTACGCAATAGTAAGATAGTAAACTGTGCTGACTTAAGACACTAGGTTTATGGTAATTTGATATAGCAGCCATAAGAAAATACCATATGACTTTTTAAAAAAAGTAATAGAACTGCTTTCCAGAACGGAAAAAAAAATAAAGAAAGAAAACCTGGCTAAGCATTTTATCTAATTTATATGGAAATGGGAAAAATAACTTTAGATCATGAATTGTCTTTTTTTAAAAAAAGATTGTATTTATTTATTTATTTGAGAGAGAGATAAAGAGCATGCAGGAGAGAGAGCATGAGCAGGGGGAGAAGCAGGCTGCCCGCTGAACAGGGAGCTGGATGTGGGACTCTATCCCAGGACCCTGGGAACACGACCTGAGCCAAAGGCAGACGCTTAACTGACTGAGCCATCCAGGCGCCCTAGAGCATGAGTTATCTTTGATTATTCTTTTTCTAGGTGGGTCTAATGACTACTTAAGACAAGATTGAAACATATATCATACACATTAAAATGTTACAGCATTATCTTTGTTAGTGAGATTATGGATATTTATTTATTTATCTATCTATTTTCCTAAATATTTCTTTATTTGCTTAATGTTTTTAAAGATTTATTTATTTATGAGAGAGAGAGAGCAGGGAGAGGGGCGAAGGGAGAGGGAGACAAGTAGACTCCCTGCTGAGTAGGGAGCCCAACATGGGGCTCGATCCCAGGACCCTGAGATCATGACCTGAGCCAAAATCAAGAGTTGGGTGCTTAACTGACTGAACCACCCAGGCACCCCTGCTAATTTTTTTTTTAAAGTAGGCTCCATGCCTAGTGTGGAGCCCAACATGGGGCTTGAACTTACAACCCTGAGATCAAGACAGAGCTGAGATCAAGAGTTGGATGCCTTAGCAACTGAGCCACACAGGTGCCCCTTGCTTAATTTTTAATTTTTCTATAATAAATATACATCACTTTGTATATTAACAAATATTTGGCAAAAAATGGAAGTGGGCAGAAAAAAATGATTTACCTACAGAAAGATCTGGTTCAAAGGTCATTCATACCAGAAATCATGACCCATGAGTAAGTTTTCCAGCCAGTAAGAAATTCTCTTTTTAAATACATGCACAGGTGCGCACACACACACACATCTTTGAAGCAAAAATTAGAATTTTTAAAAACCTTTGTATAAAGCCATTACCTTGATAGTTTCCTAATATTCAGAAGAATGTTCTTGATGAAATCAGGGAGGATATTAGCAACTGTGACTTATTTTGACATTGTAATAATGAAATCTGTCAGCATTTGCAAGTTACGCAATCTTTTATAGTGTAAAAGATCCATTCAGAGTGGGAGATAGAATGATGGATTTCCATGTAACAAAGGGAAGAAAAGCTCACTTTGGTTCACTTATGGTTTTGGTTTCCATGTTCAACCATTCTTTTAAAAGTTGTCACTTGTTGAGTTCCAATATAGTACCAAAGAAGAATATTTAATTACACAAGAAAGCTATTAAAGAGTCTTCCCTTTTCTAACTACACATCCCTGCGAGATTAGATTTTCTTCATATACTTCAACCCAACAACGTATCACATGCATTAAATGCACAAGCGGATTGTGGGAATCCAATTTTGCTCTATGAAGCCAGATATGAAAGGAAGAGCCAAAATACAAAACAAAACCAATTCTCCTAATTTATTTTATTTTAAAAACATGTTTTTTGTGAATATATTATTTATATTCACAGGTAATGAGTTTTTCATTGTCCTTTTAAGATATTTTTAAAACTCCTCACTATTAATTTCTAATGTGGTAGATATCAATAGCTATAACCCACATAAACAAATGTTCTCAATAATTTTTAAAAGCGTAATGGGTTCGGTAGACCAAAAAGTTTGAAAACTACTAAGTAAACAAAACCATCAGGAAGTTCTAGAACCTAACAGCTTCTGACAGAGAGATTGCAAAAATTGTTAGCTAGAGATGTCCTATTTTTTGACATGCTTGTCATTTCAGGAAGGGTTAAAAACATCTTAGCTCCAAAGATGGTACCAGTTACCTGCATGACTACTAAGATTTCTGGTTGGTGCGATAAACTGAATTATAAACGAGTTTCATTAATATAAAAGAGATTTTCTTATCCCATAAGTAATAAAAAATGCAAAGTATGAAAGACATTTTGGTCCTTCGCTATCAGAGAAAATGATACTTTATTAAAAAGAAAGGGTGGGGGGATGAATGGAAATTGACATAAGGTAAGACTTTGGGAATCACTCAAGAGAAAATAGCCCCTAAGAAACTTCATGATAAACAGGATTATAGAAAGACT
The DNA here is from genome assembly GCF_002007445.2 of Ailuropoda melanoleuca. Lineage (NCBI taxonomy): Eukaryota > Metazoa > Chordata > Mammalia > Carnivora > Ursidae > Ailuropoda > Ailuropoda melanoleuca. The sequence goes on from NC_048226.1 coordinate 33,213,723, forward strand.
GGAATCTCTAACAGGGTTGAAAGGATATTTGAAACAAGAAGAATAATCTGTCCATTTAAATAAAACCTCAAGTTTAAGAAACATTCTTTATTCTTGTAATTTCTATAAAGTACACTGTCAATGAAAATAACCAGAGAAAACACATTTCTGAGCCATATAATTTCTCAGCTGAGGTAAGAGACCAGCTGGGTCATGGTCATGGCCATAGCGACAAATCGGCAGCTCTGGAACTGGCAATCTGTAATGTGGAGAGTTCACATATGGAGAACTGGGAGTTTATTTCATGTAATTTAATTTTCCCTCTCTACCCAGCAGGGAAATGTTTCAGATATTTTCGGGCGTAAATGATCATGTTTCCCTGATTATGATTCTAGAGGTACAGTACTTTAATGCCAGTTAATTGAGCCAACGACTCCCTCAACACACAGGCTCCGCTAGCTACACGCAGAAGCTAAATGGGCTGTAACATAGGACTGGCCCGGAAGGGCTGTCAAAGTATTCCATGGCGACACACGCTTCCACCACAACGATAACGAATTGATGGGGATCCAGATGGATGATGATGGCTAGAACTTACTGATGTTGCCACACCACCAGCCATTTATTTTAGTACTCATTCACTTATTTCCTATCACGGCACATCCAGTGCCTCGTAAGTTAATAGTTTAGAAGAAATACAAAAGCTGTTTTAAAATTCGATTAAGGGTCTATTTTCTCTTAGCGACAGGCTATAGGTGAAAAGTAATATGGTTTAATAATGATCATATTGTACAATTGTTACAGTTTTGAGCTAAAATTAATTTTAGACACAAGCGTAGAAGACCAGTGGTGGCTTTTTGGCAACCAGCATCCCCTGCCTCTTTCTCATAGACCACTATCCATTTCCTTTTGAGTGGGGCGCCGGGTGGCTCAGTCGGTTAAGTGTCTACCTTCCCCTCAGGTCATGATCCGAGGTTCCTGGAAGCGAGTCCCGCACCAGTCTCCCTGCTCAGTGAGGAGCCTGATTTTCCTTCTCCCTCTGTCTGCTGCTCCCCCTACTTGTGCTCTCTCTCTTTCTGTCAAATAAAGAAATAAAATCCTTAAAAAAATTCCTTTTGAGGATTATTTTATCTCCTGTTGAATTTAATCTGGGGGCAGTTTTTGTCAGTCAAATGTTCTTTCCTCACCAAGCTAATGGCTGGACACATAACCCAAGCTTGATGCACTTGCTGTGAAACTTAAATTCCGAGTGGAATACAGACTGAGGATGACTGAATTGATTTATTCTAGCAGCACTAACTAGGAAAAGTTGGTCTTGCTGCCACTTCATTCCTGCTGCTCTTGTTCACTAGTCCCTGGAGCTACCTGGGCTCTTGCCCATAAAAACCCTGCTCTTCCAACCTGCCCATTGATTCTCAGTACTCCTAACAACTTTCTAGAAAACTTTCTTTTTTGCTTAAGGTAACCAGAGCCTTAATGCCCGGTTTCTGGTTTGCAACCAAAGAGCCTAATGTAAACAAGTGTCCGTACATGTGTTATCACATTAAGCCAGTAATTTAAACCTGCATTTATAATTCCATACTGCAGGAAGAGCACTAGGCCTAGCCGTGTTGGTATAAATACCCCAGACCTCTGTCAGTTCCAACACCTCCAGTATCTGTAAGCACAAAGGACCTAATTCAAGAATCATTGCAGTTTACTTACTCTGCATCACACATTGCTCTAAATCCTAAAGCCAGATATTGGAAATATAGAGATAAGAATAAACGGTGGTTAGTCTTCAAAGAATTTATAACCTAGCAGAGCAAATAGACACGCACACAATTAAATAGAAGCAGCATTGTAAGTGCTACAACAGAGGTATGGACAAAGGATTGCAGGGGCCCAGAAGCAGCAGCAATTTCCTGTTGCCAGATAGTTCCAGAAGGGGTTAGACCTTAAAACAAATTGGATTTCTGGAGCTCAAGAAGGAGAGGAAGGTATCTTAGTCAAGGGGAACACAGAGGGAGATTAAAAAGACAGATCACGAAAGATCGTGGCCTGTCTGGGCAACAGCGAGAAGTTCTGAATGGCTAGCAGGAATATGGGAGGTGAAAAGGTCTAGAGCAGGAGGCAGGAGGAACTTGTGGGCGTCGATGCAGGAGTGTTGGAGAGTTTAGATTTTGAGCAATGGGCTGTGGAGAGCCTGGATGCAGCTTTGGATTGGAAAACAGAGTCAAGAGAATGACCAATCCTATATTTTATAAAGGTAACTCAGGGGAAGTAGAGACTAGCAAGAAAGGAGACAAAATCTTTACAGAATGTACTGGAGTGGGTGACGATACCACTAAATGAGATAAACAACAGGGTGATGTGCAAGTTCGGGGGAAGGAGATAACGATTTTGTTGAGGACAGGAAAATATTGCTACCACAGCAAACTTCTGAGCTACCCGCAATGTGGGGAGAGGAAAAGAGCGAGTTTGGGTGACCTGATTCTCTTGGGTGGCAGCTAGGAGAGAGCACTGTGATGGCTCCAGGGACTCTCTGGCCACTCTCCGCTGTGGTGTGTGGTCTGGGGCAGTGGGGCCATATTTTCACTGCCATGCCTAGGACAGTGCCAGGCATGTCGTGGGCTCAGAGTCAACATTTGTTGAAAGAATGAGTTGGCCATGTCTTGCATCCTTTCTTTTTCCCCTCTTTGTTTAAGCTGGCTGCAGATAATTCTAGAGTCATGTTACCACAGAGGCCAGGCTCTCTCTTTTTCTTATGTTGGTATATGCCAGTTTCTAGATTTTAAGTTTTAGTAAAGTTACACTTGAGCAGTTGAAAATTATGGAATTACCTGTGTTTTGCTTCCGTTATGGTTTTTTTTTTTTTAAAGATTTTATTTATTTATTCAACAGAGATAGAGACAGCCAGTGAGAGAGGGAACACAAGCAGGGGGAGTGGGAGAGGAAGAAGCAGGCTCATAGTGGAGGAGCCTGATGTGGGGCTCGATCCCATAACACCGGGACCACACCCTGAGCCGAAGGCAGACGCCCAACCGCTGTGCCACCCAGGCCCCCCCCATTATGGTTTTTAACCGATACTCACACGGCAACTGGTGCAGAATGGGGCTAGGCACTTTTTTGGGCTCTTCGGGGCTCCCAGTTTATCTGTGTGAGCTATCTGGGTATAAAAAAGAATGTGGAGGACATGTTCTGCCTACAGACTGGAACATGTTTTCATCTGCAGATTTCATCTTCCAACAGATGCTAAAAGATGACATGCTTTGAATGATATAATTTCCAGAAGGCTTTATTATTAGTGACTACTGAGTTACGCCATCTGTGTCATTGGTGGTGTTTTATCCCTTTCTCCAGTCATCACAACCGCCTGTTCTTACAGTCAATGATATATGTGGATAAATAGATATAATGAGGGCATTCCAAACATTGGAGTCTTGAAGGGATTATTTTTGGCGAATGGAGGTGGATACAGCTTGACATTTGTAGTTGAGAAGATCAGAAGTCTATATACAGAGGACCAAGTCCTGAGCAGTTACATTCACCGTAAGTTCACTTATTGATTGACTCAGGTAGAGTTAGTGAGCATCTGCATAGACAAGGTCCTTCCCCGGACTCTGGGGATAGACAGTTGAACAAGACAGATGAAATTCCAATTCGCAGGGAGCCTACATTCTAGCAGGAGAGATGGAGATTAAACAACCAATTCTGGAGTGAATTATTTCTTTATCATTGTGGTCACTGCCAAAAAGATTAAGTATCGAGTCTCTGTGAGATCATATGGCTCGACTGAAATTGTGTGGGTGACACACTGACACACAGGGGAGATGGCTGCAGGCATGGCGGAAGCCTTTCTTCAGGAACTGCCGTTAGAGTCTCTATTGGAGAGATCTGTTGTCTGGTGTGGTGAGGATAGCGCCTGGAGCAGACAGGAGGCTGGCAAAACGAAGTGAAAGAAAGCCAGAGTTGCAGGAGCACAGACTCTGTGAGGTGCTTAGACGTGGGGTGAAAGTTCCTAACAGCCTCCAATTTAGATTCCTGATCTCATTTCCAGTTGAGGTTGTGTATACGATCATACTATTTGTGAATGTTTCAATTGGTTTATTAAATAAACATTTGAAAACACATAATGGTTTCTGATTCTTTGTTTTATCGTTTGGAAGGGGTGGTTCTTTTCTGTCAGAGGCATCGAAAATTCTACGTGGCTCAGGCCCTTCTTACCTCAGAAAGGCTCTGCTGACAAAAGGGAGTCAGGTCACACAGGATCTCATCGGCTCTGCAAAGGATTTGGGGGTCATCTCTCTAGGGCAGTGAAATCCTGACAAGGGCTTCCCCCTTTATGTGAGAGAGGCTGTGCCCATGTTTTCACATTAATCATCTCTTTCCACTTTTGTCACTGCCTGATGAGGAAGGTACTTCTAGTTTTATTTTACAAATGAAGAAACTAAGACTGAGAGGCTGAATCATTTCCCTAGGTCACACTACTAGGCAATGGTGAAGCTGGCATTTTGTTATAGGCTTAACTACAAAACTTAGGCCCTCTCCACTGCTTCTTGGCCAGCCCACGGCACTGTGGAGTTTATTCGTTTTGTTTTGTTTTTTTGTCTTTTTTTTTTTTTTTAAGTAGAGCTCAAACCCATGACCCTGAGCTGAAATCAAGAGTTGGACACTTAACCAACTGAGCCACCCAGGTGCCCTGGCACTGTGGAGTTTTAAGAAGGATGGTTAACATGGGGGAAGAAGGACACTGTTATGTACTGAATTGTGTCCCCCCTCAAATTCATATGTTGAGATTCTCTCAGTACTTCAGAATGTGACCATATTTGGAGATAGGGTCTGTCGATAGGTAATTTGGTTAAAATGAAGTCTGAGGTCCTCAGGGTGGACCCTAATCCAGCAGGACTGGTGTCCTTACAAGAAGAGGATATTTGGGCACAGACGTGTATGTGTGCAGACACAGGGAGGAGATGGCCAGAAGAAACCAACTCTGCTGACTCCTTGACCTTGAACTTACAGTCTTCAGAATGGTGAGAGGAGAAATTTCTGTTGGTTAAGCCTCCCAGTCTCTGTTGCTTTGTTATGAGAGTGCTAGCATGTCAATATAGGGAGTTTGTTACTATCTTTATGCTTCTTCGCAGTTTTTGTTCTTTTTTCCCAGGTGCCCACGGTTGGGCTTGGCAGATTTCCTGATACAATATTCTGCTGGCTACAGACAATGCTTTGCACACCTGGTCTTCTCCCCATAATTAAAAACCATCATTAAGTTAACCCTCAAAGCCTTACCTTCACACCTCAGGATGATGTATAGTAAAAGATTATGATGTTTAAACTAAATCTTGCCAATCATCAATATTAGCCATCCGCGTTGAGGTGAAGCCTTAGCACAATTAAACATGTAAGAATGATAAAACGTAACAAAGCTTAAAGATCTTAAGGTAAGATGTGAATCTGAGGAATTTTAGGTGCTAGGGATTAATCAGAAGAGAGCTGTCTGATGAAGGGACACTTTTGGCATCTTTCAAAACATCCTCCAAAGCTCACGCATCAGGCCAACTCCACTGAAAGGAATGTTCCGGCAGATGGAGGGGCTGAGAAACCCTGTGTCAATTTACTCTCATTTACAGTCTCATGGCTTGTTTGGTTTCACTAATTGAATCAATATTTCTTGTGTATTTTTTTTCCTCTCTCAAAAAAACCCACAAAAATACAGTACCATCCTAATGCCTTCAGGCACTTGTATTCTGTCTTCTGAAGACTTTTTAGTGTTATAATTCCCTCAGCCACTTTGTAATCCTTTATTAAGTTTTAATGTGGTTTAAACTCTCCATCTGTAGACCATAGATTATTTCCCGCTCTTTGCCAGCAGGTCTAACACTTCCCCGCGGTCTGTTTTAGAGCTCCTTCTGGTGGCTGAAAGCTATTATGACACATCCATCTGCAGCATTTGCATCCCTTCAATCTCCTGGTGATTGTGAAGACCTAATCATCAAAACAGAATCATGGAACTTATGTTTGCAACAGAATGCGACAGAATGATGTTCAGATTTACAAATTAAGAATAATTATTCAACGTGTGACCATCAGAAAAAGGACAGGAGAGTTTCTGGGAGGCAGGTTACAAGCATTCTAGCAAATGGCCTTTCTTCCTCCTGTAACGGATGCATTTGGTATCCCTATTCTTTGCTAAATTTGGCTGCATTTTTGGTCTGGTGTGAAGGTGGAGAAAGGGCTCTAGTTTCCTGTTATGTGTTTGCTCCTATTAATGCCATTTTAAAAACAGGTATATTAGAATAGGGCAATATGACTATTAGCTTCTTTTAAGATTTTTTATTATATTAATGCCATTTTAAAAGCAGGTATATTAGAATAGGGCAATATGACTATTAGCTTCTTTTAAGATTTTTTATTACTTCATGAAATGTTAGTTAAAAAAGAGCTCAGTGACTTGCGTTCACAATTACTAATTTGCCTTCTGAGCTAAATGTCTGCGTTTTTCTTTTTATTTGTTTTTTATTGTGACAAAAACATATAATATAAAATTTAGCATCTTAACCATTTTAAAGTGTGCAGTTTCTGTGCCTTTCTGATTTTTCCTATCTGTTCTATCGTGCCCTTCTCTTTGTCATTTCATACAAGTTATAAAGTAAAGCTTAAGTGGTGATGTAAGTGATATAAAGCATTTAAAGATTATAATGATAAATTGGCCTGCATTATGATGTAACCAGAAAACCATGTGAAACACTAAAAAAAAAAAAAAAAACAAAAGGCAAAAACAAGCCTGGATGTACATCAACATAAGTGCTTTCCTTTCCAAAGTCACAATATTGGGAAGTTAAACATTTATTAGAAAAATGTTACCTAAAATTGTGGCTTTTGGGGTGCCCGGGTGGCTCCATCAGTTAAGCATTGGACTCTTGATTTCAGCTCAGGTCATGATCTCAGGGTTGTGAGATCGAACCCCACATCGGGCTCCATGCTGAGCATGGCACCTGCTGAAGATTCTCTCTCCCTCTCCCTCTGCCCCTCCCCGCTCCTCCCTCTTAAAAATAAAATAGAGTAAAACAGAATTGTGGTTTTTACTTTGGAGAACACGTTCACATATTAGTTATATTCTCATTGCTGAAAAATAATGTGTCTTCAGAAGTAGGTTTGATTTTTGGAGATTGACAGAGGAGAAATGGTTAATAAAATAGATAATCATGCTGTGTAATGTCAACATGCTGTGTATGCTTAGGTCAAAAATATAACCCAGCTACTAATTAATGAGATATCTTCCCCCACATAACTTGTAAATGGATTTCCCAAGGAATTCCAAAGGAGGAAATTTAAAAACATCTTGGGAAATAGCAGGATTTTTGGAATAAAGAGAAAAACGTATGCAAGCTACTTAGAGGTTTCAAAGCATTTTAATTTATATTTTCTCATCTGATCATAACAAACCAGAAAAGTTGTTGAAAAAGATATTAGTTATTCTTATAATTAATGATCGTAATTAAATATCAATATACAGATGAGACAATGGAGACCTGAGGAAGTAAAGTGTTTTGTTCAAGTTGCTACATCTGTTCACTGTGGGAGTGATAAATCTGAACCCAGGACACCAAATCCTAAGGTCTTCCAACTCTCCCAGAACCCTTCAGTGACTGGCCATTCAGGGCACATTCTTTGAGATATAGCTTATGGTATTTTTGTTTTACTAAAAAAATCAGATACCCCATCATAAACCTATAAATCTAATAACATTCAAAAACTGTTGGATGGGAGAGAGACTGAAAGAATATTTCTAATCGTTAATAAACAGTACATGATTTTATTTCCTTCTTGAAACAACAAATGTGTATGTGTTGATAATCAGAAAAGGGTGCCATTTGTAAAATCAATTTTAAAGGAACTAATTGTTGAGTTAACAACTGTAGTTTCTTTCCTTTTTATTAAGATTTTATTTATTTATTTATTTGAAGAAGTTTAAGGTTCACAGTCGAATTAAGGGAAGGTGTAGAGATTTCCCACATACCCCCTGCCCTGCATATGCATAGCATATGCATATGCATAGCATATGCATATGCATAGCCTCCCCAATATGTTACAAATGTAACACATTTGTTACAATTGATGATCTTCCATTGACACATCATAATCACCTGAGGTCCATAGTGTACATTAGGGGTCACTCTTGGTGTTGTACGTTCTATGGGTTCGGGCAAATGTGCAATGACATGTCTCTACCATTATAGCATCATACAGAGTATTTTTACCACCCCCCAAACCCTCTATGCTCCAACAATTCATCTCCCAACCCCCCTGGAAGCCACTGATCTTTTTACTGTCTCCATAGTTTTTCCTTTTCCAGAATGACGTATCGTTGGAATCCTACAGTATGTAGCCTTTTCAGATTGACTTCTTTCAGTTAGTAATATGTATTTGAGGTTCTTCCATATCTTTTCATGGCTTGAAAAGCTCATTTCTTTTTAGTGCTGAATGGTATTCCATTGTTTGGATACGCCACAGTTTATTCATCCATTCATCTATTGAAGGACATCTTGTGTTGCTTCCAAATTTTGGCAAATATGAATACAGCTGCTATAAACAGCAGTGTGTAGGTTTTTATGTTTCAACTCCTTTGAGTAAATACCAAGAAGCATGATAGCTGAATCATACGGTAAGAGTATGTTTTGTTTTGTACAAAACAGCCAAACTGTCTTCCAAAGTGGCCGTACTATTTTGCATTCCCACCAGCAATGAATGAGCGTTCCTTTTGCTCCACATCCTCCCCAGTGTTTGGTTTGTCATTGGTTTGGATTTTAGTCATTCTAATAGGTGGCTAGTATTATCTCATCATTGTTTTAATTTGCCTTTCCCTGAATTTGTGGTTTCTTTAAAGACATTTTTAGAATATTAGAATCGAGAGTTTGATTGAAGAGCTATAAGGGAGTTTTTTTTTTAATCTGTGGGTAAGGTCTTGAAAGTATATACAGGGAGAAATTATTCTAAACTCCTTACTAAATAAGAACATATATGGTGGGGATGGACTTTTTTGGTGATTTTTTAATCAATTTTTAAAATAAACCTTTTGAAATTCTAACGAAAACGATGAACTCTTTCACCAGGAAAACAGATACGATCTCAAAATTTGGCCTGTAGTTTCAGAGAATTTGTCGGCTACCTAAACACCATCCATAGGTCATACATTACCTATTTTTTCTTTGAGACTTTTTTCCACTATAGAAGTTTATTTTTTCATGTATTAAATTATAACAACATCTTAATTGATGGACTTTTAGTTAATAAGACTGTTATGTGAATAGAGAATATATATTTGTACTGACGTAAAGAGATTATTTTTTATCATCTCTTTGTAAATAATTTCTTGAGTGTGTTAGGATGTTTTTCAGAAACTTTATTCAATCTATACACTAGATTTTCCCCCTTGCTCCCTCCCTTCCCTTCACGTCTTTCCGGAAGGGACTTAAGGCAGTTTATGGACAAGCACTAAGTAAAACAAGGCAAATGTAAAGATAATTAAGTGAGTAAATTTGGACAAGGAGGGACTCAAAGGAGGAAAAATGAATTGAAATAATGTTTGACCCTGCTTTGAGGATTTAGAAGTGGACCATCTATTGGACTCTGAGATAGCACAAAAATGAAATGTGTGTATTAACTGAGTCAGTGATCATAAGATAAAAGCCAATGAATGCTTAGGAGAGTCACATTTATTTTTGGCACCAAGTCCAGAGAAAAGGTTTTTCTGGGGGTTCTCTTCAGGATGTCAGGGGCAATGGACGGAATGAGGTCTTTAAAAATGTCCATATAGTAAATACAGGTTACTTATTCAGGGCTGTTTCTTATGGAGAAGAAGATCTCATTAGAGATCCATACTACAATGCTTAACGAGTTCAATAAAAGCAATCTTCTGGATGGGGAGCCTAAGCAATAAGGCCCATGAAGGATGCTCTGGCTTTAGCCAGAGAATATGAACGGAGGAAGGGTTAGATTGCCTGTCCTTTGACAGTCTTCCACAAAAATAGCTTTCTTTAATAACTTCTGATAAATACTTTTAAAAGATCTATCCAAAATAACACATGCATATGGTAAAGGCTCAAACACTAGATAACATCTTTGACATATACAGCAATCTTCTCCTAGGCCTCCCTACCTTCTAGACTCATTCTTCAGAGGCAATTATTACACTACACCAAATTCTTCTAGTGGTTACTTTCATAACACTGAGTAAAAAGATCTTTCTTGATTTACAAATGTTAAAAAATGTCTAAATTTTAATTTTAGATTTAACTAAGCTAAACTACTTTTCATTGATTGATAATGTGAAAATGAATAAAGGGAACCCTCCACTAAAATGCAATCAGGAGGTTCAATAGGGGGAGCTCTCCTGCCCTACCGCTCATAGTCAATTGCAAATCTAACAGGAAGTGAGGGAACCTGCAGGCAGATACTACTTTACTACCCTGGCAGGAGAAAGAAAAGTTTACCTTCTTCCCTCTAACAGTCCAGCCAATGAGAGACAGTCACAACTCAGCCAATGAGAAGCCACTATACATCCAACTCCGTGTTTACTCAGATACACTTTTTGTTTATAACAGCCCCTACCAAATCTCTCTTTTTTCCATAAAAGAGTTCCTCCTCTTTGTTTAGCGGACTTGCCTATGGTTTTTGCTGTAGCTTGCTTGTGCTGGATTCTAAATCTCTTCTATTTCCTAATAAACCTATTTTTACTGGTAAAATACCTGGCAGTTTTAATTTTAAGGTTACTAATAACTATTTTCAGCTCTTCTAAAAATGTATACTATTTCATATTTTATCATTATATAGTTCCCCTCTATCTAAGATGGAAATACTGATACATCTAAATCTCCTGCCCTTCTACCTTCTTTTATAAATTACACTTTTTAATGTTCACATTGTGAATATTGCTGAAGGTTACTACCATTGTATTATGTTCTGTAACTTTGCTCTTTTTTTTTAATATGCTGACTTAATTAAAAATCAACAGTTCACTTTATTATGGTTATTAAATTATTACTCACTTTTAAACCAAGTGATATGCTAGTATTATATTTCCTTCCTGGAGGGTCACATCCATGAGCCACTTGAAAGAAAATGTCCTTAACATCACAGTCCGCTGGAATTCATTCTTCAAAGCACTTAAAATCATACACTTGAATTTGCTAAAATGGGCCATGATTTTCTCTTACAGCTTTTGGTTTTGCCTAGAGTTTCTAATACACTTTTATTTTTTGATCACAAAATAGTGTTATTGAACATCCTTATATTTTCATGTTCTTGCAGTTATGCTACCTGTTGTCTGGGGTCCTTTTGCTGGGAGTCCCCTTTCTCCATGGGGAGTCCTCTCCCTGCCCTTTGTCTTCTGTTCCCATCTGGCCCATGTGTTCTCTGGAGCTGCGGAACTGTGTCACCTTGGGATATGTCTTCACCGCTCAACCTCTTAATGTTTAACCAAACCCTATGCTTTTGTCTTTCTCGTGTTTCCTTCAATCTTCAAGTAACTTCCTATGAAAGATCATGAAGGAGATAATTTAAGTTCTTGCATATCTCAATATGTCTTTATTGTGCCCCCATATGTGATTGGTAATTTGGTGGTACAGAATTTTAGGTTAAGTCTTATTTTATGTCAAATGTTGAAGGTCTTGCTCCATGGCTCTTTCACATCCTGTGTTTTAGATGAGAAGTCTGGCATCAGTCTGAGTCTTGAGTTTTTGTAGGGAACTGTTTATGGTCTTTAGCAGCTTTTAGGGATTTCTCCTTATCCCTGATGATCCAAATTTCACAACAATGTGAGGAGATGTTTTCCCCACTCATTCCATGGTCCTGTTCAGTTGGTTTTGTTCAGACCTTGTCTTTCTTCTGGACTTATTATTCAAATGTTGAGCAAAAAGAAATGAACCTTTATTTTTCTTGTATTTCCAATTTTCTCATCTTCTTTTCTCTACTTTCTGGGATATTTACCCAACTTTGTCTTCCAACCTTCTCTGTTGGATTGATCCTTTGTGCCTCTTTTCTCTCAATCTATACTTTTGAGAACATTTCTTTACCCATTTGTTGTGTTCTACAAACTCTGCTTTTACTGTTAACATTCAAGATTCTCTTTCCCAAGAGTTCTTTCTTTGCTTTGTGATTATTCTTTTTGGTGGCATACTGTTCTGTTTTTTTCTTGGTCATAATATCTCAGTTCTTCCTGAATATACTAAAAAATTTAAAAAAAAATCTTTCTGTTTTCTATTTCTTCAAGTTGACTTTTATGTTACTGGGTTTTCTCCTATTTTTAGTGATCCATGATTGACATTTGCATTTAAGAGAAGGCTTACAGATCCACAAATGCCCAAATGAGATCAGGTATTTACTCAGCCATGTTTCATCTGACAATACACTCTAACCACTTTACATGGCCCACCAATTCATTGAAACTTCTCATATGCTGTTGCTACTTCTCATGACTATTGATATTATAGAATTTTCTTTTTCTATATTTGTCTAATTTTATTTCATTGGGTTCCAAGAGGAATAAAAAGGATTTTCTTGTCATAAGTGTTCAGTGACAGTCAGTTTCAGATTATGCTTTGTTAGGGACTCAATCATGTCCCCCCTCAAAATTCATAGGTTAAAACGCTAGTCCTCAATGCTACTATATTTGGAGATATAGTCTTTAAGGAACGAGTAATTAAAGTTAAATAAGGTCATGAGGGTGGGGCCCTAATCCAATTGGACTGGTGTCCTTATAAGATGAGGAAGAGATACCAGGAATGCATATGCACAGAGAAAAGACCATGTGAATCTATAGTGAGAAGTTGACTGCAAGCCGAGGAAAGAGGCCTCAGAAGAAATTAAACTTGACAACACCTTGATCTTGGGCTTCCTGCCTCCAGAATAGTGAGCAATACATTTCTGTTTAGGCTGTCCTGTCTATGGTATATTGTTATGGCAGCCAGAACTGATTAATACATGCTCCAAGAAAAGTACCCATAGTACAGAGAGTCTATATTGCCAGGTATATGCTGGGCCTTCTATTTCAGCTGACACATTCCCATGAAAGTGAGGAGTCTAGGAAGGATGGATGCTTTATGGAAGAGAAGGCCATTATATTTCTACATAGCTGCAGACTGAGGAAATTCCTAAAGCTGACTTCAGATATTTCTTAGAAATAGTTTGGGCTGTATGTGAATGTGTGTGTGTGAGCACACACATGTGCATATATGTATGTACATACTAGTCATGAGAAGGCTTTTCTTTTTTTTTTTTTTTAAGTTTTTATTTAAATTCCAGTTAGTTTCCGTACAGTGTAAAATTAGTTTCAGGTATACAACGTAATGATTCAGTACTTTCATACAACACCCAATGCTCAACAAAATAAGAGCGCTCCTTAATTCCCATCACCTATTTCAACCATCTCCCCACCCACCAGCCCCTGGTAACCATCAGTGTGTTCTCTAGAGTTAAGAGTCTGTTTCTTGGTTTGCCTCTCTCTCTCTTTTTTTCCCCCTTTGCTCATTTGTTTCTAAAATTCCACATATGAGTAAAATCACACGGTATTTGTCTTTCTCTGATTGACTTATTTCACTTAATATTATACTGTCTAGATCCATCCATCCATCATTGTAAATGGCAAGATTACATTCTTTTTTATGGCTGAGTAACATTCCATTCTGTGTATATATTATATCTCCCTTATCCAGTCTTTAGCTGATGGATGCTTGGGCTTATTTCATAATTTGGCTATTGTAGATAACGTTGCTATAAACATTGGGGCGTGTGTATCCCTTTGAATTAGTACCTTTGCATTCTTTGAGTAAATACCAGTAGTACAATTGCTAGATCATAGGATAGTTCTATTTTTAACATTTTGAGGAACCTCCACACTGTTTTCCAGGGGGGCTGCACCAGTTTGCAGTTAATAAGAAGGCTTTTCTAAGGATTATGCAAAACCTGTGATTGGAGAAGAGTGATCAACATAACCACATAAAAAGGTAAAAGTTGGGGGTGCCTCAGTGGCTCAGTCAGTTAAGCATCTGACTCTTGATTTCAGCTCAGGTTATGACCTTGGGGTTGTGAGATGGAGCCCCGCGTCAGGCTCCATGCTTTGCGTGAAGCCTGCTTAAGATTCTCTCTCTCCCTCTCCCATTGCCCCTGCCCTCTAAAAAAAAAAACGTAAAAGTTCCTTAGAGAAAAAAAATCTGTCTTAAACAAGCTTAAGAGGTGAAAAGGTAGAGAAAATATCTGAACAATACATTTAAGACACATGAGCTCAATGTTTTTAAAAATGAAAAAGGTAAATGTAATAGAATATTGGACCAGAGATAAGAACTAGCAACTCATGAATTAAAAATACAAATGTCCAAAATGTCCTTAAGAAGTTTATCTGGTTACTTTAGTATACCTGTACCCCAAATAATAACATATGGAACGGAACTGATTATAATGCTACCTGTATTAGGATTATTCCTCACTAGCTATTTGTATTTATAAAACAGCCACTGTCTATGGTACACTTCCAGCTAATAAAAGCTAGAAAGAGAATGGATCATATACTCAGACATGAGTAAACCAGTGAGTGCTATGCCAAATTAAATATAGTTTGCTAAATGTGATATTTATTGCTTCCCTATTTGTTTTGTGTTTGAAAATACTTTTTACCTAAAATGGCTGAAAAAGTGTTGAACATGCAAAGAGTCGAGATAGAGCATCCCTCTGAATATTAAAGTGCCAAATGCACAGGAGTTGCTTAAAGTATCTTTTAGGAAATATTTCAGGATATAGAATGTGTAATAGTCAGCTTTTAGGATGGATGTATTTGTATACCATAGCCGTTATTAAAAAAAAAAAAAAGAAGTACTACAAACGTGGTGGCTTAAGACAACAGAAACATATTTGTGTACCATACTGGAGGGCAGAAGTCTGAAATATATCATTAGGCCAAAATCAAGGTGTTTGCAAGGCCACACTGCCTTTGGAGGCACTAGGGGAGAATCCATTCCTTGCCTCTTCCTGTTTCTGGGGGTTCTCAGGGTTCCTTGGCTTGTGGCCACATCTCCAAATCCCTCTTTGCTCCACTTTTACACTTTCTTCTCTGTGAGTCTGTGAAAAATCCCTCCACCACTCTTATAAGGACACTCGTGATGGCATTTAGTAATGTCATTCACCTGGAATGTGCAGAATTATCTCCCCATCTCAGGATCCTTAACTTATTCACATCTGCAAGGACTTTGCCATACAAAGTAACAATCACAGTTTCCAGGAATTAGGACTTGATAACTTTTGGTGGGTTGGCGGTGGAAGAGGGGGAAAGGAGTAAAGATTCTGACACCAATTACAGTGTGTGTGTGTGTGTGTGTGTGTGTGTGTGTGAGTGTGTTCCATGCTATGAAGCAATTCTTGAACAACAGCTAGGTGTCCCAATTCAACTCAATTTTGACACGATCTACCTGGAGATAGGGTCAGATCCCATAGGTTAAGGGCTTAGTTCTACAAACTGTCCACACCTCCCACTTCGGATGCTAATTGCAAGTCCAGTTTGTTCTCTGTGCTTCTGACCAACTGGCTATTGATTAGAGGTTCCAACAAGCACCTCCTTGGGTTCAGTTAATTTGCTAGAGCAGCTCCCAGAACTCAAAGAAACATTTTATTTACTAGATTATAAGGGGTTATACTGGGGTAGTATAAAAGTTATACAGTAGCTCACAAAAAACTGAATGGAAGAGATACAGAGGGCAAGAGAGCTTCCATGCTTCTGAGTGGGCTGCTCCCCCCAATCTCCATGCATTTATCAACCTAGAAATTCTCCAAACCCTGTCCTTTTAGGTTTTTATGGAGGTTTCATTACATAGGCATGATTGATGAAATCATTGGCTATTGGTGATTGAACTCAATCTCCAGTCCCTGTCCCTTCCTCAGATGTGTGTGGGGGTGGTGGGACTAGAAATTCCAACCCTCTAACACATAGTTCTTTTCTCTGGTGACCAGTCCCCATTTTAGGTTACCTAGGGCTTTCCAAAGGTCACCTCATTAACATAACAAAGACACCTTTATGGCTGTCATTACTTAAGAAATTTTAGGGGTTTTGGGATATCTGTGTCAGGAATGGGGAAATGAGTAAATATATATTCTTATTATAAATCACAATATCATAAAGGTGCATGATTATGCTTGCCACAATGCCCCCATCATCCCCATCTTCTAGCACTTCTCCTAATCTTGTTTGATTCTCTCCCATATCAAATTGGCGATTGGCCTATGTAAACAATAGCATACAGCAGAAATGATGGTATGATGCTTCTTTGATAAGGTTATGAAAGACTGAAGCTTTCATTTTATGTGTTCTCTCTTTCCCTCATTACTTATCATTTTGGAGAAGTCCAGCTGCCATGTCTTTTTTTTTTTTTTTTTTTTAGTTTTTTTTTTTTTGAGAGAGAAAGAGAGAAANAGAATGAGCAGGGGGGAAGGACAGAGGGAGAGGGAGAAGCAGGCTCCCTGCTGAGCAGGGAGCCCAATGCTGGACTTGATCCCAGGACCCTGGGATCATAACCTGAGCCACAGGCAGATGTTAAACCAACTGAGCCATCCAGGAACCCAAGATTTTCTCTATTTTTTGACTTTCTGTAGTTTGAATGTGATATTCAAGCTGAGGTGTTTTTGTTGTTGTTTTTTGTTTTAGTATTTATCTTGCTTTGTGTTATCTGGGCTTTCTGGATTTGTGGTTTGGTGTTGGTCAGTCATTTTAGAAATGGTCAGTCATTTTTACTTTAAATTTTTCTTCCCCTCCTTTCTCCCTGTCTTCTAGTGTTCCGTTTTGTGTATGTTGCAACTGTTGAAATTTTCTACAGTTCTTTGATGCTCTGTTATGTTTTCTTTTTTTCTCTCTCTCTCTTTTCTTTTGAATTTCAGTTTGGGAAGTTCCTAGTGACCTGTCTTCAACCTCACTGATTCTCTCCTCAGCCTTGTGTACTAATGAATTCATCAAAAGCATGTTTCATTTCTGTTACAGTGTTTTTACTTTCTAATATTTCCTTTTGCTTCTTTCTTAGAATTTCCATGTCTCTGTTTACAACACTCATCTCTTCTTGCATATTGTCCACTTTTTCCACTAGGAATCTTAGCATATTATCCTAGCTATTTAAATTTCCTGGTCTGATAATTCCAAAGTTTCTACCATCTCTGACTCTGGCTCTGATGCTTACCTTCTCTCTTCAGACTGTTTTTTTTTCTTTTCTTTTGCCTTTTAGCATGCCTTGTAATTTCTTATCAAGAGCTGGACATGATATACTGAATAGGAGGAATTGAGGTATATAGTCCTTTAGTGTGGGGATTTATGTTAATCTGGCTAGAAGGTGGACTGTGTTTTATGTCTGTTTTTGGTATACATACCAGAAATTTCAAATTTCTCTAATGTCCTAAATTTTGTCTTCTTTCTTGACTTTGGGCTTCCCTATATACTTGTCCTTGGAGACTCTGTGTCTTTCGCCTTCTTTACCTGTAATGTACTGTTAGTATCCTCAGGCTATGTTGGCGTGTGGACAGGAGTAGCATTTAGTTTTATAATAGGCCCATTTCTTAAGGCTATGACCTTCGCAAGTGTTTCTCTCATGATACATTTTGTTTCCTGCTTACTATTTAATTCCCTGCTTCAATATTCCCATCTATTTCCTTGAAGCCCTGCCTCCTTTTGATTATCTTTCCCTTTATGTGAACAGGAAGGCTAGAGGGGAGCTAGAGTTGAGGTATGCTTCTAGAAAAGGGGACTTTTTTTCAAGGAGGAGCAAGATGTTAGTATTTCTCATTCTGCTCACAGCTATTTGTTGCTGGGATAGGTCCTGAGTTAGTGTGATTGAGAGGTAGGAGCTCCCTTCTGTTGTCTATCCTCCATCATGGAATGTAAGCTTTACCTTTTGTATAGGCAGACTTTGAAGTCTGAGACACTAATCATCTTTACCCCAGCTTAAGAGATGATGGTTACGTATTGGGAAAGGAAAGCCAAAAGGACCTTTGTCAGCCTCTCTCCTCCCCCTGCCCCAGTGCCCAGCTTCTATGGTGAATGTGTCTCTCAGAGAGAAGCTTGCCATTGTCCCTACCTTCAGCTCCAGAGCCCTGACTTGGAGATTTTGTCTGGCATGGAGAGGCAAGCAATAAAACAAATAGCTTCTAATCTTTTCCCAAAGGAAAACTCCTTTTACAATACAGTATGGGAAAAGCCAAGTCTAGGGATGACCTCAAAAATAGTGGAGGTTGTGATGAAAGGCAAATGGAGGAGATTTAAAATACAAACTAAACTGTAGGCTGGCTAGTTTGAAGAAGAGAATCAGGAAACAAGTCAGCAGGCAGAAAACCTTGCATTATGGATTGAATGTTTGTGTTCTCCTAAAATTCATATGTCGAAGCCCTAACCACCAGTGTGAGGAGATTAGGCCTTTGGGAAGTAATTAGGATTAGATGAGGTCATGAGAGTGGAGACCACCAGGATGGGCTTAGTGCCCTTGTAAGAGGAAACACCAGAGTGCTTGCTTCCTCTTTCTCTCTCTGCCATGTTAGGATGTAGTAAGAAGACAGCTATCTACGAGCCAGGAAGATGGTCCTCACAGGAAGTGAATCTACCTATACCTTGATCATTCACTTCCCAGCCTTCAGAACAGTGAGAAATAAATGTTGGTTGTTTTAGCCACCCAGTTTATGGCATTTTGTCATAACAGCCCGATTCAACTAAGACTTCTCCTGAGGTCAGAGAAAATATCAAACACAGACCTCAGAAACTATTCTGAGTATCCATAATTTGATTAGATTTGTTTTCAAAGCAGTTTATGACCCAGGGCATTGTTGAAAACAATTGACCAATCAGCCAACAATTGGTGGAGATTGTCATTTGGATGGGGTCAAGAAAAGAAAAAAAGCTCTACCACACATAACCACTGTCAGCCCAGGATGACTGTGGACACAGTCAAGTTCGTGCCTCCCTGAGTAGAAACATCAGAAACTTATACTGTGTGTGGGGGGAAAAGACTTCTCTAAAATCATCCAGACAGTCACTAAACAAATAAGCAAATAACAACAAATCTGGTGGTGGGGGTGGCTAGTACCAGAATTACTATAATATGTTATTTAAAATATCCAATTTGCAACAAAAAATTATAAAGTATAAAAAGAAACAGAAAAGCATGACCCATATACTGGGGGGAAAACAGTGACAAAAATTATCTGTGAGAGTAACTAGATGTTGGATTTAGCAGGAAAAGATTTCAAAACAGCCCGTATAAACATGTTCAAAGAATCAAAGGACATCATGACTAAAGAAGTAAAGGAAGATATGATGACACTATCACATCAAGTGGAGAATAGCAATAATGAAATGGAAATCAAAAAAGAGCTACATGGAAATTATGAAGTTGAAAAATAAAATAACTGAAGTAAAAAATTCCCTAGAAGCCATATGCTTCAGCAATTGTGCTCCTTAGTATTTACCCAAATGAGTTAAAAACTTATATCCACACACACCTGCACACAAATGTTTATAGCAGTTTTATTCATAATTATTCATAATTTGCCTCACAGTTCTAAACTTGAAGCAACCAAGATGTCCTTCAGTGGGTGAATGTTTGGGCAAACTATGATACCCTCATATAATGGGATATTATTTAGCAATAAAAAGAAATGGGCTGTCAAGTCATATAAAGACATAGAAGACCATAAATGCATATTGCTAGGTGAAAGAAGCCAACTAGATATTCTATATGGTATTCTACAAAGACAAAACTCTAGAGGTGGTGAAAGATGAATGGCTGCTAAGACTTCAGCAGGAAGGGGCAAATAGGTGGAGCAAGAGGATTTTTAGGGTAGTGAAATTATTCTATATGATGCTGTAATGGTAGATAAATTATATACTTGTCAAAAACATGGAAGTGTACAGCACAAAGAATGAACTTTAATGTACCCTATGAACTTCAGTTAATAATGTGTGAGCATTGACTCATCAATTGCAACAAATGGACCACACTAATTCAACATGTTCTAATAGAAAAGACTGCTGAGGGAGAAAGCACATTCGGGAACTCTCTGTACTTTCTGTTCAATTTTTCTGTAGACCTAAAAATGTTCTTAAATAAGTTTATTAATTAAAAAGTATTCATTAGAGGGCTCACCAGTACAAATGGCAGAAGAAAGAATACATGAACTTGAAGATATATTGATATGGATTATTTAAGCTAAAGTACAGAAAGAATAAGGAATGAAGTAAAATGAAGGGACCCCAGAGAAATGTGACACAATAACAGCACCAATTCATGCAGAATTGGAAAGGAAAGAAAGAAGCAGAAAAATGTTAAAAGAAATGGCTGAAAACTTCCCAAATTTAATTAAAAATCAATCACCTCCATATCCAGGAAGCTGAAGAAACTCCAAGTAGGATAAACTGAAAATGATCTACTAAGAGACACGTTATAGCAAAAATTCTGAAAGTCAAAGACAAGGGAAAAAATCTTAAAATCAGCAAAAGAAAAAGGACTCATTATTTGCAAGGGACCCCAATAAGACTAACAATTGACTTCTCAACAGAAACAATGGGATAACATATTAAAAGTGCTGAAAGGAAAAAACAACTATCAGCCAAGAATCCTATATTCAGCAAAGCTATCTTCCAAATGTAAAATAAAGGTGAAAGTTAAATAAAGACTTTACAAGTAAACAAAATCTGAGATGTTTGTTGCTAGTAGATTTGACTTACAAGGAATATTAGAAGTAGTTCTTCAAGCTAAAAGCAAGTGACTCCAGATGGTAATTTGAATCCTAGTCCCACCCCAATAAAGAACACTGGAAAAGATAATTATGTTACTATGGAAGATAGTATAAATGCATATTTCCCTCCTTTTTCCTGTTAACTGACCTAAAAAACAATTACATAGAATAATATGTATATAATATATTGCTGGGCCTATAACATATAGAAATGCAACACATGTGTAATATATTTATCAATAATAGCACAAAGGAGGTATGTGAAAGCAAAGTTGTGTTGGACTAAGGAAATAACTAGAGATAATAGAGTAATTAACAATGCATTGTTGGCTTGAAACATTAATAAGTGTAAGGTGTGTAACAATAATACCTTAAAAGGGTGGAAAGGGTAACATTTCTATATACTACTGGAATCAAGCCTATATAACTTTAAAGCTGACTCTGATACAGTAAACTGTAAACTCTGGGGCAACCACTGAAACCAATAAACAAACAAGCAGACCAAAAATCCCTAAAAAATATAGTGAGAAAAATCAGTAATGATATTAAAGTGCTACATCAGAAATTATTCATTTACTGCAATACAAAGCAGTAAAGAAGTGTAGAGGAACAAAAGAGAAAATAAAGTAAAAGATCAGACATAAATCCAACTGTATTAATATACATTAAATGTGAAAGGACTAAACAATCCAATAAAAAAACCAGTCACTGTCAGACTGGATAAAAAACATGATCCAACTATAAGTTGTCTGTAAGGGATCCATTTTAGATTCAAAGATGCAAATAGATTGAAAATAAAAGGATGGAAAAATAATAAAAGGGTCAATCCATCTAGAAGATATAAGAATTATAAACTTAGATTTACTTAGTAACAGAGCACCAAAATAGTAAAAACTAACAGAAATGAAGTCGGTTATAGATAGTTCAAGAACAAGAGTTGGAGACATCAATTTGCCACTTTCAATAATGGATAGAATACTTAGAAAACCAAAGAAACAACACTTGAACACATTATAAACCAACAATACATAAAAGACATCTGTAGAACACCCCACCCAGCAATCATAGAATACACAGTCTTCACAAATGCATGACATCATTAGTCTTCGGAGAAATGCAAATCAAACACGAAGGATATACCAATTCATACCCGCTAGGATATCTAGAATAGAGAAATGAGAAAGCAACACGTGTTGGCAAGGATGTGGAGGTATCAGAACCTTCATCTATTGTTGGTGGATACGTAAAATAGTGTAGCCATTTTGGAAAACAGTCTGATGGGTCTTTAAATAATTAAACATAGAGTTACCATATGACTCTACAATTCCAGTCCTAGGTATATATTCAACAGAATTCCACCCTGAAACGTGTATAAGAATATTTATAGTAGCATTATTTATAATAGTCCATAGTGGAAACAATCCGAATGTCCATCAACTGATGAATGGAAAAACAAAATATGATAGATCCATACAATGGAATGTTATTTGGCCATAAAAGGGACAGAAGTATGGATAGATGCCACAACATGAACAAACAAATGCTGAAAGAAGTCTCTAACAAAAAGTCACATGGTATATGATTCCATTCATGTGAGATGTCTAGAAAGGGGAATCTGTAGAGACAGCAAGTAGATTAGTGGTTGTCTAGGGCTGCTGAGGGTAAGAGGCAGAGGGGAGAGCTGGGACTGTGCTGGCTAAAGCTTACAGGGTTTCTCTTTTGAGTAATGAAAATGTTCTAAAATTGACTATGGTGATGGTTGCCCATATCTGGGAATATACTAAAAACTATTTAATTGTACACTTAATTTTTTAAAGATTTTTTTTTTTTTATTTGAGAGAGAGAGAGAGAGCACGAGTGGGGGAAGGGACAGAAGGAGAGGGAGAGGCAGAGAATCTCAAGCAGACTCCACGCTGAGCAGAAATCATGACCCAAGTAGAGACCAAGAGTGGGACACTCAACTGACTGTGCCACCCAGGTGCCCCTGAATTGTACACTTTAAATTGATAATGTGGTTTATGAACTATATCTTAATAAAGCCATTTTGAAAAGACTAGATTTTGGGAAAACAAAGAATAGATTTTGTAGATAAATATTTATTGACACTGGATGATGTTTAAAGGCAGAATATAAAACAATATGAATGATTCCATTTAAAAAAAAATACTTTTAGGGATGCCTTGGTGACTCATTCAGTTAAGTGACTGCCTTGGGCTCAGGTCATGATCCCGGGGTCCTGGGATCGAGTCCTGGGTCTGGCTCCTTGCTCAGCAGGGATCCTGCTTCTCCCTCTGCCTGCTGCTCCTCCTGCTTGTGTATTCTCTCTCTCTCTCTGACAAATACATAAATAAAATCTTAAATAAATACTTTTATACACTTAGAAAAATATATGTAAGGATAAGTGTTAAAAATGCTTATCCTTGTTCTTGGGATTATGAATATTTTAATTTTAGTCTTTCTGTCTGTGGGTACTATCAACAGTGAATATGTCTATACATCTCTATCAACTTTGTGATGGAAAAAATCCTTCAAAATTATTTGATGTCTGCTATAACACAATCAGAATCACAGAGAATGTGGTGGCAGCATTTTATCTTGAAAAATTCTCGAAGAAATTTTAAGCAAACATTTACCCTTCATAAAGAAACTATCTCAGTAAAGACTCATGGAATCTTTATCTTTGAACACTGTACCTAGAGTACCCTTCAAGATTAACTGGCTGGGTAATGTATGTCTGTACATCCTGGTAAGTGGGTGGTAGTTTACTCAATAGGGCAGTAGGCTTCTAGCCCATTAAATGTGAAACAGTAACTTTGGAAAGCACAACAATGACTTTGAAATAGTTCATCTGAAGCCTTTCTTTTTATAGCAGTTAGGTTTTTTTTTTTTTTAAAGCCACTCCTAGATTGGGACAATTAGACCTTGCTATCTCTGTTTGAATACTCTTTTTTTCTGATTGAGAGTGTTAGATGGAAGAGTGGAGGGAAGAAATCATCTAGTTCATCAAAAAATATTAAATCTGTAAAAAAAACATTGAGGGACTCAGTCGGTTGAGCAGCCGACCTTTGATTTCATCTTAGGTTATGATTTCAGGATCTTGGGATTGAGGCCCATGTTGGGCTCTGTGCTCAGTGAGGAGTCTCCTAGATATTCTCTCTCTCCCTCTTCCTTTGCCCCTCCCCTGCTCATTGCATGCACTCTCTCTTTCTAAAATAAACAAATAAATTTTTAAAAATATTGAAATGAGTGAAGAAAATACTGTGCATTTTTATACTATAAACAGAATATAAGATATCTATGGTGAGTATGTGGAAGAAATAGTTATTTATATAATAGATTTTTTTTTACAAAGCTCTCAAATATCAATTTCATCCATACGCAGATGCATTATTATTAGAGTAAGAATATGGTTACCTAAAATTACCACGTACATGCCATCCACATTTTTTCTCTTTCTGTTGCTTATTCCAAATACAGGGGAGTATTTATTTATTTATATTATTTATTTATTTATTTATAATAATTTTTTATTATGTTATGTTAGTCACCATACAGTACATCCCTAGTTTTTGATGTAAGGTTCCATGATTCATTACTTGTGTATAACACCCAGTGCACCATGCAATACGTGCCCTCCTTAATACCCATCACTGGCCTATCCCAATCCCTCATCCCCCTCCCCTCTGAAGCCCTCAGTTTGTTTCCCAGAGTCTGTAGTCTCTCATGGTTCATTCCCCCTTCTGTTTACCCTCCCTTCATTCTTCCTTTTCTTCAGGGAAATATTTAGAAACTATGACTGGAAGTTTTTTTTTTTTTAAATCATATCAGTGTAACAGAGCTTCCTTTTATTCTCAGGTGCCTCAGTTCCTGTGATAATTTTTTAAAAAGATCTATTTATTTATTTTAGAGAGAGATTGAGAGAAGCGGGGCGGGGGACAGAAGGAGAGAGGAAGACAGAGAATCTTAAGCAGGCTTCAAGCTCAGCATGGAACCTGACGGGATTGATTTCACAAGTCTGAGATCATGATCTGAGTCAACATCAAGAGTCAGACACTTAACCAACTGAGCGACCCAGGCACCCCAGTTGCTATGATAATTTATATCAAATATATAATAAGGGCATTATTTAATGTCACAGTTTGAAGTACCATATTTTCATGGATTTCAAGTTACTTTACACATTTCTCTGTAAGCGTATCAAATGTGAACTTTTCAAATGGATAGAAATGCAAATGAGCCTAGCGGGAGCAAGAATCAAGAAGTAATTCAGTTACATTATAGTTAGCATTTATTAAACACCTACTATGTACCAGACAGTCCTAGATACTTTGCACGCACTATCTCTTTTAATCTGCCCAGTAAGCTAATGAAGTAGGAAACTGAGGTCCAGAGTTTACACATCTTATTTAACATGACCACACATTCAATAAGTGAAGCTTGAACCAGGTGTGTCCATCTCTAAAATATAGGATTTTTCTATAATAGCTTGAAAGAATGAAACAATACCTTTCTGATATTCTTGTAGCCCTAGTTAATTTGTGTATATAGCCTTTGCACTAATGTTGGACATTTAGCTAAGAATTTGGACTCTAGAGTCAGATCTAGGTTCATGCTGCTTACTCTAAGTAAGTACTTACTTGGGCAAGTCCACCAAGCGTAGCTCAGGTTCCTTATCTTGGAGTGGGGTTGAATAATACTGACATCATAAGATTGTTGTAAAGAGTAACTGTAATTACCATGTATAAATCCTTGACACTGCTATGTAATTGTTAGCTCTTATTACGATAATGAGAAAATTGCCCTGTTGAATCTATAAAATGAGATTCCATGCCTTTGGTCATGCTGTGGTGTCCCTTGTAGGGAAAAGAAATTCCTATCATAAGACATGTTTGGAATTAGAATATTTTGGCCAGGGAGTGAGGCCATAGAGGTTGACTTTGAAGTGAGGTAAGTCACTTTTGCTTTTTTGTGAATCTCACTAAGGTGTGGACTCTGGGGCATCTATGTTATTGAGGACATTCTTGTATGGTGTAGACACAATGGCTTCTTCCTTATGGAAGCAATCCTTATTCTATGCAAGGAGGCACATCCCCATTATGTTGGGGATCTGAAGTCTCCGAAGTCTTGTGCCTGCAGGTTCCTAGAGCATCCACATCCAGTCATTGTAAATAACACTCAGGCTTGCAGTTTCCTTCTGTTATCATCAGGACTTTAATAAAAACTGACCATGTACAGTGGAATGTTACTCAGCCATCAGAAAGGATGAATACTTACCATTTATATCTATGTGGATAGAACTGGAGGGGATTATGCTGAGCGACTTAAGTCAATCAGAGAAAGACAATTATATGGTTTCACTCATGTGTGGAATATAAAAACAGGGCAGAGGACCATAGGGGAAGGGAGGGAAAACAGAATGGGAAGTCATCAGAGAGGAAGAAAGAACATGAAGACGCTTAACTATAGGAAACAAACTGAGGGTTGCTGGAGGGGAGGTGGGTGGGGGGCTGGGGACTTAACTGGGTGATGGGCATTAAGGAGGGGATATGATATGATGACCACTGGGTGTTATACGCAACTGATGAATTATTGAACAATACATCTGAAACTAATGATGTACTATATGTAGGCTAACTGAATTAAACTGAATTAAAACACACACACACACACACACACACACACACACACACGCCAAACACTGACCACAAATTTCAGTCTGGTCTCAGCTCTGCTGTGAAAAATTGAGGGGAGGATCTGTGCTCATGCTTTGGCCAGAGTGGAAAAAGGTGAGAGCAAGTGCCACGATTTAATAGTTTCAATCGTTACACGTATAAAATCCTTTTCTACATACATTTGTACTTTATTGAAACTGGTAATCAAATGTGTTAGGTTGGTTTTCAACTCAAAATTTGTTCATGATACTGACACAGATAACACTGAAGTGCATCTATGAGTTTTGTTCGTTCTGTTCATTCACTTATCCAACATATATATAGGGACAATCAATTATAAACCAGGGATTGTTCTAAATGTTGGGGACATAAAACTGATCCTTGCCCCATGGAAGACAGATACGTAACAGGGAAGATGGATATCTAAGTAAATTACATACAGTGTATAAATGGTAAAATGCAGCCAGAAAAAAAAATTGAGAATCTAGCAGAAATAATTCTCTGGGATAAATACAGGTCTACAGATAACAGGATTCCTTCAAATAGCAATGGACTAGATATTGGGCATAACCCCAAAGACAAGTGTCCAATGTTACAACCATCAAGGGATATACTAATATTACTCCCATTTGACTTGTGAAGAACTGGGGTGTAGAGAAGGGTTTTTTCATACTACCCCAGTGAGCACAGTTTTGGGGGCAAAAGTTTGAGTAGAAGCAGGATTTGCCTAGTCTCAAGTTATCTCCCCCAAACATATTTACCCATTTCGGTGAGAAAGAGAGTAACTACAATGGAGAAGCACATCAATCTCATCAAGTGTTCAAGGCAAACATAACCAATAATGAGACATTACTTTAGAATTTTAGAAACAAAACATGAAATGCAAGTGATTAATAAAAAGATTACAATAAATTAAGAATATTTACCCATCAAGACATCTTAGAAAAGATAAGACACAAGTGGAAGATATTTATGTCATACCTGGGTCATATAAATCAATATGAAAAGGACAATCCATTGAAAAATAGGTAGAAGACTTGAATAGGCTTTTTATTTTTATTTATTTATTTATTTTTTTTAAGATTTTATTGATTTATTTGACAGAGATAGAGACAGTCAGTGAGAGAGGGAACACAAGCAGGGGGAGTGGGAGAGGAAGAAGCAGGCTCTCAGCAGAGGAGCCTGACGTGGGGCTCGATCCCGGAACGCCCGGGATCACGCCCTGAGCCGAAGGCAGACGCTTAACCGCTGTGCCACCCAGGCGCCCCTTGAATAGGCTTTTTAAAAATGAGAAATCACAATGGTCATGAAGCATGTAAAAATATTCTTAACCACATTTTTAATCAGGGAAATTCCAGCTAAAACCAAACTAAATTAGTATTACTACACAGCAGACTGCTTAAAATAAACGAAAAAGAGATCTAACAGCGACTTTGGTCAGGATCTGGACCACCAGGAGTTCTCATTTTGCTGGTGTAAGTGTAAATTTATACAACTGCTTTAGAAAACTTCCTGGCATAACCTAGTAAAATTGAAGGGATGCATCCTCCAAGACTGAACGATTCTGCTTCTATGTTTATATCCTTCAGCTACACCTTCAGAATTGTACGGAAGAGGCACCAAAGCACAAAGATGAACACATTCATAGCAGCGTTATTCATAAGATCCTTAAGGAAGCACCGAGATGTTCACCTGCTGAAGGATGGATTAATAATTCAAGCAACGGAAGATAATATAACAACAAAAATGAACTCAGTTAACACCTTTCAAAGTAGATGAATCCTAAGAATCTAGTATGGTAAGTGGAAAAAGCAATCACTTAAACACACACGTGCATACCCCACATACTCTGTGATTACGTTTAGGCAAAACCAAAACATTTTATTTAGAGATACTTACTTTGAAGCTAAATTATAAACAAGAGGGAAGGGGCAACCAGGACTCCTCTGGGGTTCCGAGAATACTCTATTTTATAACATAGGTATCGGCCACATAACTATTTTATAATTGTTAAATTATACATTTATGCAGAAAAGAAAGAATATGATAGTCATTCGGGCTTTTTCGGGCAAATCACAATTTCCTAGTGTCACAAAAATATTTGATAAACGATACAGTGTGCTTAAATACTTAATTTTTACAATCATCCATATTTAGGCTTTTCTGAACTTTGATAGAGTCATATATTTTTTCTCGTAAGCGTTGCAGACAGAAAAGATTCTTAACAAAATTTGTTGACAATGACAATCTGTTTTATCAAATTTTGCAGAAAATGTGGGCCAATTTATTTTATTGTAACCATATGTAATGTGAAACTAAAAGTCAAGATTTTCCTTAATTTACTCCATTTTCAGTAAATGCCTTCAGGCATAAGAGGGAGCTGAAGTGTCTACAAGTCAGATTGTAATAAAAACCTTCAGAACTGACACTTCTTCAACTAGGCCACTTGATGGCACTACACTAACAGTAATGAAGGCTAACCCTCCGTAGCTGTTTGATGCATTAATGTGTTTTCATAATCTTAGACCCTGTGAATTCTGAAGGTCTTTTCTGGCTCAGAGTTTTGGATATATTCTGTAGGTGAAAAAAAGGATTAAAAATTCCCAAAGAATTAAAGCTGGTTTTAAGAATTAAAGAAAGATATATTAAAATTCTCTAGGACAAATAGAACTTTTCATGTCCTCTTGCCTCTGGCTTCTTCCAAATTATGAACCCTAGCAAAATAGATAACTTTGGCTTTAAGATTTTAGAAGATCAGGCTTGACAGATATATATCTTATATATCTATATCTATATCTATCTATCTGAGATTTTTAACTGAATTCTTTTGTGGGGAAAATGAAATGGAGAATATTTTGCCCACATGTCTTAGACCTTGGCTGAGTTGCTTAAACAACAAATGTTTATTTCTCACAGTTCTGGAGCCTGGAAGTCTGCTACCAAGATGCTGGCAGATTCAGTGTCTGGTTAAAATGTGCTTCCTGATTTGCAGATGGACATCTTCTTCCTGTAGCCTCACATGGCAGGGGGTGGAGAGAGGAAGCAGGCTCTCCTGGCTTTTCTTATAAGGGCACTAATCCCATTCATGAGGGCTGCACCCTCATGACCTATTAACCTCCCAGAGGCTCTAGCTCTTCCTACCACATCAGGAATTAGGATTTCAACATATGGATTTGTCTGGGGGGGACACAAACATTCAATCCATAATGCCATGTTTCCTGCACTGCTGGAAGGGGCAGAACCTTCTGGCAGCGAGGATGCAGTCAAATTGACTTGTGTTCTGTAGTTTAAGGAGGGATGCTGCTTTTCTTCTTGGAGGAGCATCTTTGCTTAGACCTTAAAGCAAAGTAAGGCTTTCTTTGCTTTGATTTCTCATCTGTAAGCAGTGGAAAGTGATTCTTGGCCAGTGACGAGAATTGGTACACAGAAGAAATGGGAGAGGCTACCATTCTTTTTTGGGTGTATTTACTGAAAATGGAGCAAATTAGGTAGTCTTGACTTGTAGCTTCACATTACAAATG
Source organism: Ailuropoda melanoleuca (assembly GCF_002007445.2). Taxonomy (NCBI): domain Eukaryota; kingdom Metazoa; phylum Chordata; class Mammalia; order Carnivora; family Ursidae; genus Ailuropoda; species Ailuropoda melanoleuca. The sequence continues at coordinate 33,243,625 of NC_048226.1, forward strand.
GCTATAAAGAAAGAAATTGTCCTGTGCATGCTTTGAGTGAAATAATTTTGATTTAGTATCAGGATTTGGAATCACAAAACTATAGACAAACCTGTTATTGCTAATGCTACAAGGGTCTCTTTTCTTAGATTAACCTTAAAAGACTCTTTTCCTGATTTGCCATCAAGTAAGATATTTCACCTAAATTCTTAAAATAAATCCTGCAAGGGTTTTCTCTTCCATGTGAGGATTTCAGGGTGCTGTCTGCTTCTCAATGGCCTCGGAAGGAGGGAAACTCTGTCTCCAAGGGGAGACAGAAAGCTTCTTGAGAGCAGACACTGTGCTTTATTTTCATCTCTGTTCCCTACAACAGAAAACCCAATGACTTAGAGAGATGGATATTCAATAACATGAGGATGATGAATTGTCATTCTGTTCAATCTAAGACCTGATCTTATAAAATTTCTTCCTTTCTGTGAGGATTTGGTTGTCTCGTATGTCCATATATAAATTAAGGTCACCATGTCTTAAAGGTAGAAAACTGGCTAGAAAATGAAATGCATTTTGTGCAGGGTTTTAAGTCTAAATGCTGTACTTTTAAAAATAAAGCCCCACACTGTGCTCTCCTTACCACTTCCTTCCTCTTGCTGCAAAGGAACACAGCTTTGTCCATAGTTCAGATAATGCTTATTTCCCTCAAGAATTGAAAAAGTTTAAGTGAGCACTCCTTTGGCATTATTTGACAATATGAAACAATTGGAGTTGTCTATTATGTTTTAAAGTGTTACCCATAAGAAAAAAATAAACATATCACAATAGGTATTAAGAATAAGTAGACACATTTGGACTTTGAAAAATAGAAAACATGAAAAAAATCCACATAGTAAAATCTGAACCTAAAAAAACTAAAAAAAACACACACACGTAAAATCTGATCCTTTTTATAATGTAGGACTCATTTCATCTTTACATTTCTTGAATCATCAGCCATTTGTCAAAATGCCAAAAGCAATATTATATATAGAAGGGATATTAATTTTAACCTTAATTCAGCCAGGAAGTGCTATGTGAGCCAAATTTGTATTCCATGCGCCCACACAAATTTTCTGAAATATTAGAACAACAGGAAAGCATCACAGTGTGTATTTCCTAAAATTGAACAAAATACAGTTTAAAAGCTATGAATCAAAAATCTCCCATCTTTAACAACAGTCTCTCCTAATACAGAAAAAGTCTTCACAGGCAATATCAAATATTGCAATCATATACTTTTATGAATATCTAAAATCTAAAATAATTTTATTATATAAGAAAAAAGAGGAATTGCTAAGATTTGATGGTTCACATGGGTCTTTCCTGAATGGGTCAAAAAATGTTTTCACAATTTGAATCTAAATATTGTTTCTTTCTCTCCACATTTTTTTTAAAGATTTTATTTATTTATTTGACAGAGATAGAGACAGCCAGCGAGAGAGGGAACACAAGCAGAGGGAGTGGGAGAGGAAGAAGCAGGCTCATAGCGGAGGAGCCTGATGTGGGGCTCGATCCCGTAACTCCGGGATCACGCCCTGAGCCGAAGGCAGACGCTTAACCGCTGTGCCACCCAGGTGCCCCTCCACATTTTTTTTTTAATACACAGAGCAGAAAAGGTACTTATTGGCTGAGTCTATAACGAATATTTTAATTCCTGGGTGAAAACTGAAACACGGAATAAGCACTAAACACTGGATTTAGTCAGACCAAAGTCTCCTGGTTTGTATGTGTGTCCTCAGTGCCTTAGCTTAGTGCCTGGAACATAGTAGGTGCTCACTGAACATTTATTGAAAGAAGGAACCACTGAACACTGTGGATTCTGCTTTCTCTTGAGTCCTTCCATTTGCCTCCATTGCAATGTCACTTTCTCAGCTCTGGTCCTCATCGCCTCTGGTCTATTTACTATATGAGCCTACTAAATTGTCTCTTTGGTTACAGTCATGTTTTCTCTTATTCATTCTTTATACTATAACCTTGTGAAACTAGATCATAATAACAGCTACCATTTATTAATCCTTAGTATCTAGTGGTCACTTTACATGCATCATATGATGAAATTCTTGCAGTAACAGTAATAAGAAAGCTTTATTGTTCCTGAGTCTAGAGATGAGTAAACTAAGGCACAGAGAGGTGGGGTTGGTGGGCTAAAGTCAGCTTGGCTATTGGTGTCTACCTGTAAGTGATATTACACCACCTGATGTGTTAGGATGACTAATAATCTCAGTTTTCTTGTAACTGTCTTGGTTTAGCACTGAAAGTCTGGTGTCATAGGAAACCTCACAATGAAGCTGAGATAGTTGGTCACCCTACATACAGTATAAGAACTTTATGATGGTCTACTTTCCCTTCTCTCCTCCCAACACTAGTGCTATTTTCTTTTTCTTTTACTTCACTATTACTATACCATTTTCCTTTTCCATATATTACAAGCCCCATACTATATTGCTGATATTTTTGTTTAAACAGTCCATTATTCTTAAAAGAGATTTAAATAATGGAAAAATCTTATATATTTTCTATGCTCATCAATCCTTTGTGTAGATCCAGATTTCCATCTGGTATTCTTTTTGTTCTGCCTAAAGGATTTCCTTTAATATTTTTTATAGTGTGAGTCTGCTGGTAATGATTATTTCAGCTTTTGCATGTTTGAAATGTCCTTATTTTTATTTCATTTTTGAAAGAAAGCGAAATTGAAAGAAATAGAATTACAGAATTACAGTTTTTTTCTTTTAATATTGGCTCTATAGAATCCTTGCTTGTGTCATTTCTTTTTTTATCCAGTTTTATTGAGATAAAATTGACATATAACATTGTATTAGAGCAAACTCTAAAGTATAATGATTTCATAAATGTATAAATTGCAAAATGAATACCACAGTAAGTTTAGTTAACACCAATCACTTCACATAGTTACAATTTTTATCTCTTTTGATGAGAACTTTTAAAATCTACTCTTAGCATCTTTCAGATATCCAATACAGTATTATTAACAATAGCCACCTATTTTGTATATTATACCCACAGAAGTTATTTATCTTATAGCTAGAAATTTGCACCTTTTGACCAACTTCACCCATCCTTTACTCTCCCACCTCTGGCAAATATGAGTTCTTCTTCTTCTTTTTTTTAATGCCACATATATGTGAGATCATACAGTATCTGTCATACTTTGACTTTTTCACCGAACATAGTGCCTTTGAGGTCCATCCATGTCCTTGTAAATGGCACGATCTCCTCCTTTTTCATGGTTGAATAATATTTCTGTATCCTTTCATCTGTTGGACACTCAGGTTGTTTCCATGTCTTGGTTATTGTAAATAATGCTGTAATGAACACAGGGGTGCAGATATCTTTTTGAGATGGTGTTTTCATTTTCTTCAGATAAATACCCAGAGGTGGAATTACTGGATCATATGGTAGTTTTATTTTCACTTTTTTGCAGAAACTCCATATTGTTTTCCATACTTATTGCACTAATTTACACTCCAACTAGCAGTGCATAAGAATATTCCATTTTCACCATCCTCTCCCACACTTGCTATTTATTGTCTTTTTGATGATAACCATTATAATAGGTGGAGGTGGTATATCTCACTGTGTTTTGATCTGTATTTCTCTAATGATGTTGAGCACCTCTTTGTGTGCTTGTTGGCCATTTGTATGTCTTTGGAAAATGTCTATTCAAGTCTTCTGCTCATTTTTTCTATTAGATTCTTTTTTTTTTAAATTGAGTTGAGTTCTTTATTTTGGAAGTTAACGTTTTATCATATACATGATTTGCAAATATTTTCTCCTATCCCATAGGTTGTTTTTTCATGTTGTTGCTGGTTTTCTTTGCTGTCCAGAAGCTTTTTAGTTTGATATAGTCCTATGTGTTTATTTTTGCCTTTGTCGGTGTTGCTTTTAATATCAAGTCCAAAAAAATCATTGCCACGACCAACATGTAGGAGCTTACCCTCTGTTTTCTTCTAGGGTTCTGTGGTTTCAGATCTTACGTTCAAGTCTTTAATCTATTTTGAGTTGATTTTTGTGTATGATGTAAGATAGGCGTTCAGTTTCATACTTTTGCACGTAGCCATCCAGTTTTTCCAACACTGCTTATTGAAAGACTCTCCTTTCTCCATTGTATGTGGGCTCTTTTGTTGTAAATTAATTGACCATATGTGCATGGATTTGCGTCTGGGCTCTTTATTCTACTCCATTGGTCTATGTGTCTGTTATGCCAGTACCAACTGTTTTAATTACTGTAGCTTTGTAGTATAGCTTGAAATCAGAGTGTAATACCTCCAGCTTTGTTCTTTTTCTCAAGATTACTTTGGCTATTTGGGGTCTTTTGTGGCTCCATACATATTTTAGGATTGTCTGTTCTATTTCTTAAAAAAAAAAACAAAAAAAACACATGCCATTGGAATAGGGATTGCATTGAATCTACAAGGATTTTTTGATTAGATGGATGGCATTGCAAATTCCACTTTCTTCAAATATTCATGAAGTGTTTGTGTGTTTGTTTGTTTGTTTCTGGGACATAGTTAAATTACTTGTAAACAGTTTGACCCTTTCAGATCTCAATTTTAATGTCTGTCAGGTAAGATCAGAGCTGTGCTCAGTCCAGTGATAATTTTCCCCCACTACTGAGACAAGACTCTTCTAGGTACTCTACTCAAAGTCCCATGAATTATAAAGTTTTCCTGTCTGGCTGGTGGGAACAGGCACTATTCCTGGCCCACTATCAATGCTGGACACCATTACCTCTGATATTTTGAATGGCTCTTTTCCTAGCCCCTGACGGTTTCCTTTATTATTTTTTTTTGCATGTCCTGATCTGAACTCAGCTAAATATATAAATGGGATTCTCTATAGATCTCTTTTGTGTAGCTTTCTCTTCTCCAGTATTGTTCTGTGAACACTAGTTGCCTCGGTCTCCCTAGACCTTCAGTTTCATCTCCTCAATCCAGCAAGTCCTCTGACTTCTACCAGATCCCCTGATGCAGCATGACTGCTTGGAAACTCTCTTAAGGTTGTATGCTGGGGCCGTTGTAGGGCTGACCTCATTTTTTTGTTTTTCTCAAGGATGCTAGTGTCTTATGAGCCATTATTTCACGTAGCTTTGCTTAGTGGCTATTTCAGGTGGAGGGTAAGTCTGGTCCCTGCTCCTACATTTTGGCTATAAGTGTGAGTCCAACATGTGTTGAATAAATGATCATAAAATGTTTGTTCTACTTTCTGGTTACTTCACATATTAGCACAGAAATTCAGTGTGACTGTTCACATGTTTCTGAACTTAATCCAGAATTGTTTTAACTTAGGCTAGCAAAACATGTTTTTGCTCATGTAGATGTGATATAAATAAAAGAACCAAAAATGGAATGATTAACTACAAAGATTATCTACTTAACAGGATCGAGATATGCAAAATAGTTCTCCATTTGCTTATTTATGTCCATTTTACCAGTAGCTTCACTGGCATTTTGAAATAACTAGATTTAATTGTGCAAAAACATTTTAGACCATCTGTCTAAGTGTGATCTAGTTAGATAATAAAATAATAACTCTTCTGAATGGCTAATATCCATTTACACGGATAGAATTTTATGACCTACGTAATTCAACTTATTTGAGTTCAACCAACATTTACTGGATGCAATCTATGTGCCAGACACTGAGCTAACTCTAGAGACACAGATGAATAATAAATAGCCTCTGCCCTAGAGGAGCTCACAGGGAGGCAGAACTGATAAGTGAGTTGACAACGTGATAAGTGCTACAATTACACTAATTGTGAGTTGCTGCGAGAGCCCTGAGGTGGAGCAACTCACACAGCTCAGGAAGGTGTAATGGTTGGTTGTGGTTGAGAAGGTAGAGCTGATACAGTGGGTTACCTGCTCCTTTCTCCTTCCTTGCTAGAAGAGTCCTGATTTAATGACGGTGTTCACTCTTCCTCTCCCTGCTGGACGCAGGAAGTGAATGTTCACAAGTCTAAGCCAATCGTTGTCAAACATTGTACTTCTATGCTTATGCTTACTATCTTTTTTTTTCTTCAAGATTTTATTCACTTATTTATTTGAGAGAGATACAGAGAGAGCACAAGTGGGGAAGGGGGCAAAGGGAGAGGAAGAGGGAGAAGCAGGCTCCAAGCTGAGCATGGAGCCCCACGTGGTGCTCGATCACAGGATCTTGAGATCATGACCTGAGCCTAAGTCAGAAGATTAACCAACTGAGCCACCCAGGTGCCCCTATGCTTACTTTAAATATTTGTTTAGCTGAGGGGATGTGACACAACCCTGGAGAGGGAGGTATAAAGATAATTCTACAGATAGGATTCTAAGTAAGCTTTTATCTTGATAGAAGGAGACAGGCCAGGAGGAACTTCTTTCCTGGCTTTGATCACAACTGTGTGACAACATAATATCTGAGAGGTGACATCCATGTTGTGATGATGAAAGGACAGCCTGAGAGTGAGCTCTAACAGGCTGAGGATAGAAGGGCAAGTTGGGTGTTTGTAACATATATACATATAACATAGTGTTGCTGAATTACAAACCTGGAATCTTCTATATATATCATTTTTTTTCTGTTATATGAGTTAGTAAGTCCTTATTATTTAAGCCACTTTCAGTTATTTTATAACATGGAGTCAAAAGTATCTTAACTGATGTAAAGAAGTGAAGCTTGCGTAATGTCTTTAAGGACCAAAGCTATTTATCCCTGGGAGTTAGCCGGAGGCAAGAGAGTGAGAGAAGACCACCCCAGGACGAGGGAAGGGCTTATGGAAAATCTTAGAAACACAAAGGGACATGGGGTGCTTGAGAAAGTGTAGGCAGTTCTGCATGAGATGGTTGTGCTAATTCAGGTTTTCTCATTTGGGTAGACTGTCTTTTGCACATAGTCAGTATCCAATTACTATTTGTTGCCTGATTTGTTGCCAGTTGTAAAAGCAATTGTTTTAAATTACATGAAATTCAGCCAAGAATGCCTATTAATGTGCCAGGGATTTTTCAGGCACAGATGGTAGAATCTGGCTCTTGTTTGTGGCGATACCCATCCCAACTCCCTTCTAAACTGCTAAAAACTAAAAACTACACTTTCCAGACTCTCTTGAGGAGGTTATGATTTATTTTCCATCAGTGACATAAAATGACTCAAGACTTCGACTTAAAAAGGCATCCTGGTGGGGAAAACCACAGAATATGAAGGATTGGTGTTACATGTGTGAATGTGGCACAGGTGATGTGTGCACAGATCTGGCTGCTCCAGTGTTTCCCAGATTGTGGGAGAGGCAGCAGTCGTCTTGGTGGCTCACAACAACAGTGCTGTCGTGGGAGTTATTCCCGGAAGCTCAGCTGGAGTCTGTTTCTTCAGCCCTCCGCTAAATGTTGTGTCATGTATATCCCGTATTCAATTCTCTTTGTATAAGCTAGCTAAAGTGGGTTCCACGTCTGCATGCAGGAACCCTGGCAGACAGGAGATGTGAGACACAGCTCTGCAGCTCAAAGACCTTAGGGACTGGTGGAGCCAATCAGAATCATTTTGCTCTGGGATTGCAGGATTACAATTTGTATTGCAATTAATACTTTCTACAGCACTTTTAAAGGGCTTCTGCGACATTTATAGGGTTTTTATTATGTGTTCTTTTGACTGATGAGGAAATTGAGGCACCTGGGAAGCTCAGTGAGACAGAAATAAAGTTAGTGATCATTGAGACTAGAATTCAGGTCTTATAACCCCTGGTCTAGTGCTTTTTCCTCTAAGTGGTCATTTGGAAAAATGGGCTGTTTTACAGGGAAGCCTACTGGAACTATGCTTTTGCATTACTGAAAAATTGTCATACGGTCAGACTTTCCTAACGGAAATGCTGGCCCCACTGACGCATAGGTGAAAAGCTCCGTGGCCCATTACTCGTCCTTTGAACCATCTCGTCTCACTTTAATAGCATGTTTAATGGAAACCCATCAGCTAAATGAGAAGTATGTCAAGCATTACTATCACTTCCTCCACTACCTTCTTAGAGATCATTACATGGCTCCATAAGTGTAATGGAAACATTTATATTGGCAAAGAAAAATGAAAAGTTGCTCTAAAAGTTCAAACAAATTCTTAATGTATGTTTGATGAGGATATACAAAAGCTGTGGTAATAAAGTTTCTAATTGCACACTATCCTAATGCAAATTTTCAAGAAAAAAAAGGTTCGATTTTTCGTATTGTGTTTTGCTTCTTCAACAAAGAGGTATTAAATGTTTTTCCTACAATTGCTAGAGGTGCTAAAGATAGCTATAATAAATGTTGAGAATAGGAAAAAGACGTGAGCGACGTAGAAAGAGAATACACAGGCCTGTGCGATCTGAACTGAGCAGGCCAGTCTGGTGCTCTGCCAACTAACCACACTTACCTATTCCAACAATAGGAATTACAGAGAGATGTCTTTTAGCTGGAAAGTAAACACTATACATTTGACTGAGCCTTTTCTATTAAAAGGCAGATTAGGAAGACTGGCAATTGATTTTCCGCTTCTCTGCTATGCTATCAGCTTCTCCACTTTCTACCACTTCCTACCATTTATTCTTCCTCCCTCCCACACATATGAGATTCATACATGATGAATGAAGTATGACTCTTGTTCAGGGCAGGTTAGGAACACTGCTGATACTAATAGTCATATATATATGAAAATATGAGAGGGCTCCTGGGTGGCTCATTCAGTTAAGCATCTGCCTTTGGCTCAGCCCATAATTCCAGAGTCCTGGGATCAAGTCCCACATCAGGCTTCCAGCTCAGTAGGGAGTCTGTTTCTCCCTCTCCCCTCTGCCCCTCCCTTCTGCTCCTCCCCACTGCTTTTGCTCTTCCTCTCTCAAGTGTACTCTTTCTCTCTCTCTCTCTCAGATAAATAAATAAATAAATAAATAAATAAATAAATAAATAAAATCTTTTAAAAGATATGAGAAGTCAAGGCAATATCATTATGTATGCATAAATTAACTGCATGTCTCTGTGTCTTCTGACCTTTGCCAAGAGCAACATTTTTAGTGTGGTGGGTTGTGAAATAATAGCTAGCACATATTACACTCACCATAGTTCAGATGTTGTATGTACTAAGTATGCATTTTCTCAATAGCTTGTGTGATAGTTATTATCATTATCACTATTATTTTACATGTGAAGAATCTATGGATTCTTGACTTATGAGCTCTTGCCTGAGATCATAAAATTATATAGGGGGCTCCAGAGTTGTGAGGTCTCCATATCTGTGCTCTTTGTCACAAAACTGCACTTAATATGCTAAGCTACTAGCAAACTGGCTCCAAATGAGTTCAGTAAAGTTGCAGGATACAAAATCAGTATTACAAAAATCAGTTGTGTTTCTATATACTAATAAAAACTATCTGGAAGTGAAATAGAGAAAACAATCCCATTTATAATAGCATCAAAAGTAATAAAAAACTTAGGAAAAAATTTAACCAAGGAGGTGAAAGACCTGTATGCTATAAGACACCAATGAAAGAAATGGAAGAAGACATAAATAAATGGAAAGATATCCCATGTTCTTGATTGGAAAAGTTAATATTGTGAAAATGCTCGTATTCTCTGACATGATCTACACATTCAATGCAATCCCTATCAAAATTCCAATGGCATTTTTCACAGAAATGGAATAAACAATCCTAAAATTTGTATGGAATGACAAAAGACCGCAAGTACCCAAAGCAATCTTCAGAAAAAGAACAAAGCTGGAGGTATCACACTTCCTGATTTCAACCTACATTACAAAGCTATAGTAATCAAAGAGTATGGTAATATATGAAAAACAGGCACATAGACCAGTGGAACACATTAGAAAGCCCAGAAATAAACCTACATATATATGGTCAACTAATTTTTATGAAGGACTCCAAGAACACATGATGGCAAAAAGATAGTCTCTTCAATAATTGGTGTTGGGAAAAGTGGAGAGCCACATGAAAAAGCATAAAACTGTATCCCTATCTTATTCCACTTACAAAGTTTAACTTGAAGTGGATTAAAGGCAAATATAAGACCTGAAACCATAGAACTCCTAAAAGAAAACATAGGGAAAAAGCCATTTAATATTGGTCTTGGCAATTATTTATTAGATACCCAAAACACAGGCAACAAAAGCTAAAATAAACAAGTGAAGCTACATCAAACTACAGAGCTTCTGCACAGCAAAGGAAACAATGAATTGAAAAGACAACCTACTGAATGGGGAAAAATATTTTCAAACAAAATATCTGATAAGGGGTGAATATCCAAAATATACAAAGAAGTCATACAAACCTCAATAGCAAAATAGCAAAATAATTCATTTGTTTTATAAGATTTTATTTGACAGAGAGGCACACAGTGAGAGAGGGAACACAAGCAGGGGGAGTGGGAGAGGGAGAAGCAGGCTTCCCACTGAGCAGGAAGCCCGATGCGGGGCTCAATCCCAGGACCCTGGGATCATGACCTGAGCTGAAGGCAGATGCTTAACAACTGAGCCACCCAGGTGCCCCAAAATAATTCATTTTTTAAAATGAGTTAAAGGACCCGAATAAACATTTTTTCTAAAGAAGACATACAAATGACTAAAGATACATGAGAAGGTGCTGAACACCACTAATCACCAGAGAAACACAAATCAAATTACATCACAATGAGATATCACCTCACACCTGTTAGGATGGACATTGTTAAAAAGATAAGAGATAACAAGTGTCTGCAAGAATGTGGAGAAATTGTTGGTGGGAATGTAAATTGATACAACCATTATGGAAAACAGTATGGCAGTTCCTCAAAAAATTAAAAATGCAATTAACATATGATCCGATCGAGCTACCCTGACGCCCCAAAATGTAATTACCATATGATGCAACAATCCCACTCTTGGGTATATATCTGAAGGAAACAAAATCAGTATCTTGATGTATCTGCACCCTCATGCTTACTGCAACATTATTCACAATAGCCAAAATATAGAAACAACCTAAACGCCCTTTGATGAATCAATAAAGAAAATGTGAAACACACACACAGGAATATTATTTAGCTTTAAAAAAGAAGAAAATACTCCCATTTGCAACAACATGGATGGGACTTGTAGGTTTTATGCTGAACTGAGATAAGTAAGACAAGGAAAGACAAATACTATTTAGTATCACTTATATGTAGATTTTTTTTTTAAAGGCCAATCTCATAAAAACAGAGAATAGAATGGTGATTGCTAGGAGGTTGTGGGGAGGGGGTAAATGGGGGTATATGGGGAGATGTAGGGGAAAGGGTATAAACTTTCAGTTATAAGAATAAAATCTGAGAATCTAATGTACAGCATGGTGACTATCAATAATGATACAGCATTATATACTGGAAAGCTGCTGAGCGCAGATCTTAAGTGTCCTTACCACAAAAACTACATAAAACAACAAAACTATGTGAGGTGATGGATGTGTTAATTATCTTGGTCGTGGTAATCATTCCGCAATGCATATGTATAGCAAATCATTATGTTGTACAACCTTAAAAATCTACAATTATATTTGTCAATTATTCCTTGATAAACTTGGGAAAGAAAAATCCAAAAAACCCCCAACAACAATAACAACAACAACAACAACAAATTGGCTCCAATTAACTCCTTATTAATCAATAACAACTGCCATTCCTGGGGAGAAGTAAATGACACAAACGGTGCCAATGTGATCTGAATATTATAAAACAAGCATTCATTTATTGATTCCTCAAATATTATTTCCTCAATGCCTGTGTCATAAATTCACAGAAGGAAAGACATAGCACCTTCAGGTAAGGAATTAGTTAGCATTAGGAGATGGGTGTGTGACTCAACAGTTACACTGAGAGCATTGCTATGGGAGATGTGTGTTAGGTGTAATGGGAGATTAGAGGTGATTGTAGGAGACAGGAAGGATCTCAAAGAGATGTTCACATCTGAACAAGATTTGAAAGAAAAATAGAATGTTGTCAGTGGACATGACAAGAGAAAGTATGGCTTATGTTTGGGGAACCACAATTACTTTAGCATTGCGAGGAGTCCGACAGTAGTTGGGCAGGGGTATGGGGTGAAATGAAGCTGGATAGGTACTTAAGGGCCAGATCATACAAGGGATACAAAGGAATATGCTTCTTTTTTTAAAACAAGTTTTTATTATGGTAACATACACATAATACAAGATTTACCATCTTAACCATTTTTAAGTGCAGAGTTCAGTGGTATTTATGTTATGCAACTATCACCACCATCCATTTCCAGAACTTTCATCTTGCAAAACTGAAACTCTATACCTATTAAACATTAACTCCCCATTCTTCCTCCCTTCATCCTCTGACAACCACCATTCTACTTTCAGTTTCTAATGACTTAGACTACTTTCAACACTTCATGTAAGTGGAATCATATTGTATTTGTCCCTTTTGTGACTGGCTTATTTTACTTAACCGTACTGTCCTCAAGTTTCATCCATGTTGTAGCATGTGTAAGAATTTCCTTCCTTTTTAAGACTGAGTAATATTCCATTGTTTATATATAACATTTTGCTTATCCATTCATCCATCCATCAACAGTTGGGCTGCTTTCATATCCCACTAAATAATGCTGCTATGAACATGGGTGTACAAATATCTCATCAAGATCCCTCTTTCAATCCTCTTGGGCGTATACCCACATGTGGAACTGCTGGATCGTATGGTAATTCTCTTTGTAATTTTTTGAGGAACTGCCATACTGTTTTTCCCAGTGGTTGCACCATTTCATGTTCCCACCAATAGTGCACAAGGGTAAGGAGTATACATTTTCATCTCATCTGTGAAGGGTTCAAATAAAAAACTGTGACTAGAATAGAATTATGGTCGTGTTTATACGTTGTCAGGGACTGATGGTGGAAAATGCAGTAGAAGGAGATTAGAGACAGGGAGAAGAATGCTGGGGATATCTGAAGTAGGGAGGAGCAATGGGGATGGGGAGCATAGGAATTTTTTGAGTGCTATTTAGACTGTAATTTCAAGGATGGAGTGTTTAATTGATGAGTAAAAGAGAGTGAGAGGAATCTGGAATGACTCTAAGGGTTCTAACTCTGACAAGTGGTTCAATGGTGTGGTGATGCCATCAACAAAGAGAGGAAAGATAGGGTAGGGAGAAGGTTTGGGAGCTGGTGAGTTCAGATTTTAAAATGTTGTGCATGAAGATCCAAATGGATATCCAGGAAGTAATACCTGGCCCACAGTTAGGTAATCCTAAGATACCATTCACTCACCATTTCTAATGACGTCTCTACTTAAGCATTTTTCGAATGAGACTGCTCTTTGTTAGACTGTTTGATAGACTGCCTTGTTAACTGTTGTAAATATCACCTTTAACAAACAATAGATGCTTAACGATTATTTGTTGAATAAATATATGACCTTGAACATAAGAATGTGGTCTAAGGTGAACATGAACCTTTGAAAGTCAGCAAGTAGGCGGCAAATGAAGCTTTTTGTATCAGTGAACTTTACAGCAAGAAGCAAATGGACTTCACTGAATATAATTCAGTCATTTACGAAGGTGTGAGCATGGTTAGGGAAGCTGAGCTGAGTGGGCTTTTAGGCCCCAAGGAGCAGCGGGAGGAAATAGTTTTACCAGAGCTAGAAGGGCTGGAGCAGTGGAGGAGGGGTGGTCTGGCAAGAGAGACAGTTATAAAGGTAATGACCCAGCCAGCACTGGAGCACCAAAACAGAGCACGAGAAGGGAGAGAAATATCCCAGCCTCTCTTTTCTCTTGTCCTTTGATCTCCTGCTGATGCCATCTATTGGTGGAATCCATTGTAGGGTAAGGAAGTATCAGTGATTGAGTCCATGGGAGTCACTCTCTCTGTGAAGCATACAATGTAGGAAGAAGCATGCATGTCATAGTAGAGGCTACTTGTCTATGGTGAGATTTTCCTTAGCACCCAGAGAAGATCATGGTTAGTTCAGTTTCTGAACACTTATATAGGATAATTAGCCCTGGATTTCCATAAGCAGCCAGCTTTTGGAATACACTTCCATTTTGGAGCGGTCTCCTTTTGAGCATGGAAAACATCCTTTCCTGTGGCACCATTGTTTTGTTCATGTCTTCATATCTCTGACCTTGTCAGGTAGGACCCAAGACAAGGACATCCCTTTAGAGGTTTGACCCCCCTGGGAAGTAAGTACCACATTCCTTCTTCCCGATGAATTTCTTTTTTTGAAACCAATTGTCTATCGTAGGGGTAGATTCTGATTTCAAACACTTTCCCCCATGCTAGATATACCTTGGGCTGAACAGGCAAGCCTTCCTAGCACATGGCCAGGGCAAGGCATAGGATCAGACCCAGTTCTGTTCACCAAATCCATCCACTCAGGAATGGGAGAAAACCCATTTCTGACACTTTTTCTGTCCCTTCCCCTTTTCCAATTCTTTCTCCCTCTGGATGGTAAGTAACAAGAATTTGAAATCAGGACATCAGAGCGTGTTCAATTTTTGGCTAGTTATTGAGTTGACGTCAGTACTCAGATTGGCTTTTCATATCTCAGGGATAATAAATGTTTGTCACTGTCTTTCTCTTACAACAGCAACTGAACAATCTCAGGAGAAAGCCTTCCCTTGTTATTGTGCTCCTTTCCCCTCCTAAATTGTTCACCGTTTCAGACATTTCCCTGAGAACAATAACGGAGCCGCTCTGTAATAAGGCAATTCTTAGGAGGGTTATTATACCAGATTAGACAGCCACCTCTCACTCTGTTTAATTTTGTAGTTATTCAACACTGAAGAGAAATTTCCTGATCCTCTTTCATATTGATTAAGTATAGCATAATTAAAGGAGAATAAAAGATAGCTGGCTTATCCAATTTATACATTTAATTTTATCTAAACTACACATTCGCAATGGTAAGATAAAACAGAAGATGAAAGTATATCTCTGTGTGTGTGTGTGTCTGTGTGTGTATAAAGGAAGTACAGCAACAACAAAGAATGATACTTTGGAGCACCAGTCCTGAGGCTTAACTCACTCTGTCCTCAAGAGCCCATCTAACAAAGTAGGATAGGCAATGGAATTCAATCACATTGAGTGAGTTTAGAGTGTGCCTCCGTACCCTCTTTCCATACTGGGTTCAGATAGTGTTTGATTGACTGTCTGTCCCATGGAAGGAAGATGCTATTAGATTTCACTCCTCTAAAGGTATGCTCCTTCTTTATCACAAATTCCAAGGTTCACTTTTTACTATGACTTCTGGAGCAATGGTAGAATGTCACTTTCAACTCTGATGACTTCTCGGCGTGAGTATAATATAACAAAGAGCATAGAACAGATCCACCCTGTGCCCTTAGTTTATCATGGACAGCACAATTATAGAGCAGTGGGAGAAGAATTCATTGAGCTCTTGCCTAAAACTCCTTTTGGGCCAAGGAAAGAAGAGTTGCTGGTATGTTCCCTTTTATTTCTTGTTTATACTTGGCCTTTTTCAGATGGCCATGACTTTGTTCTGCTGGCCCAGCTGGACTCAAGGACATTGTGAGCAGCAGTAAACATTTTTTGGGGTGAGTTCTCTCATTCCTCTGCCACATGCCCAGTGATGGCAGTGGATATATGTGGGGCATTTCGACGTACCTTTAAAACAATCCAATCTTTCCCTAATGGGTAATGACAGGAAAAACAGCAAGCAGTGTTACGTTGGGCCCTAAGGCATTTTTCTAAGTCAGTTTTATCAGCAGGGTACTAGGTTCCAGTGAGAACTAAGTTGAATCAGAACAATTTTCTAGGAAATATGTTTAATTGATTTTCCTACTGAAAGTTGGAAATCTAGAGCAAAAGACAACGAGTATCAGTCAGAACCTTGGAGTTGATAAGCCACAACTCAGTAACACTTCTGATTCGCTCGCATGTTTCGTGGGATGAGAATGGGTACGTCTACAAACCTTCGGAGATGAACCATTTTCAGGGTAATTGTAGCACGGGTGTTTATATCAACACAGGATTCACCAATTCCAATTACCAAAATAATTGGGCCACAATATGGTCAGCCTAGATAATTTAAGCATTCATATCAAATTGACCTTTAACTAGTGATTTGAGGACTCTGTGATCAGCTTCTATGGCAATGAAGGAAAATACTACTGAACTGTGATGTTTGGTCGAGCTTCATAAGCAGTGTGGCAAAGTGCTGTTAAAAATGCCTATTTGCAGAAAGGCACAAATGTTGGCAATTGTCCATATTAGCCCTGCTCAAGTGCAGAGCGTTACACAGTTTCCTTCAAAGCCATTAGGACTGTGATCTCTTTCTTAATTAAAATAAACCCTTCCTGGAGACATATTCTCTTTAGCAGTTTCTCTTTGTTTTTCAGTCAATTAAGTCAGGTTTTTCACATCTAAATTTCCCACAAACATTCTCTACTGAGTTTCGTTTTTATTCTGCTTTTGCAAATTCGGATATAAAAGGCATGCGCATTATCAGTATCCTTTTCAAAAAATTATACTTCAGTTCATTTTGAATGGCTATACATTTTCCCCCAAGTTTGGGTGGAATCTTTCTGCATCTGGATTGTAACGTAGACCTAATAAGATCAGTGTGTAAAAAAGAAAAAAAAATCAGCGTGTGAACACACTGCCACAGCTGGTCAAAAATGTTGCTACCTCCATCACCATCGTCATGCTCCTTACCACGCATTACAGGAGAGTAAAAAAAATTCCTAAGTAAATTGAACTTATTTTTCACACATATAAACACACTCAAAACCTAGATTTTGTATGTTTTTGAAAAACCTTCTCCTATCAGAATGATTTCATATTAACGTTCTTCTTTCCTTCAAAATTATCTATAGCTAATCTTACCAATGAGAAATGCACAAGACCACTGCAATCCTTCTCATGTGTAATATTGTTTGGTTATATTTTAATTATATTATCTATTTTTTGGAGGAAGAGGAGGAGGGAGGGTATATGAAATTTTATTTTTAGATTATAACATTTGTTCAGGGTTTTATTTTCCTATTTCTATTTCTATACTTTTCGTATGAAGTATAACATTGTGAGAACCACATTTCCTGATTCTATTCCAGACCCGATAATATTTCATCTAAGATATAGGACAGCTTTTTCTGTCTCTTGGGGATGATGTGAACCGTGAATAATAAACTACTTAGTGGTTCTGGAAGGGTAAGTGCTTCTTTCTAGTTCTGCTGTACAACATAGGTTGTCTCCCTTGAGGTAAAATAGGGTAAAGAATGAACAGTTTTATTTTTTTGTTTTTTTCCCTCATTTTTTAGAAAATTAAATTCAATTACTTAACATATAATGAATGTATTATTAGTTTCAGAGGTAAGAATGAAAAGTTTTAAACCAGTGACATGGAAAATCCTCTGCATTCTCTTCTTGAGTATCTCACAAGCTCAACATCTCTCAGGAATGTAGCTTCTGTCAGCATTTGGACAACCAAAAGCATATTTGAATCCAAACCTTTGATATTTTAATATTCCTGTCATCATATTCTTCACTCGCTCCTTCCCAAAAGAAGCAAACCATCTTCCATGAATGCACCAACCCTGGTGCTGATCTAGATGGATTTTATATTTTCTATCATCATGATATGAAGGTCATTTTAATACATACACAAACCCGGGGGTGCTTGGGTGGCACAGTTGGTTAAGCGTCCAACTGTTGGTTTTGGCTCAGGTCATAATCTCAAGGTGGTGAGATGGAGCTCAGCATGGGGCTCTGTGCTCAGCCTGGAGTCTGCCTGAGATTCTCTCCCTCTCCCTGTGCCCTTCCTGCTCATGCTGTCTCTCTCTCTCTCTCAAATAAATAAGGAGAATCTTTAAAAAAAATTAAGAAATGTACAAAACCCCACAAAGGCAGATAAAGAATGCGATCTACTTCTTAATGAGGTCAAATCATAGAATTTCCTGTTCACAATCAGAGATTGCCAGAGTACCACGTGTTTGTGCTCCCTCTGATCTGGGCCACCCAGGCGAGAAGGGCTTTAGAACTCTTACCTTCAGTTCTCACCTGCAAGGTAGCTTGGCCTTGGGGATAGGAATAGCTCTACTAAGAATTGTCTTGAAGCAGGACAAATACGTCTGTTTTGAGTGGGTGCATTTTCCAAATGTATAAATTGTCTTTTGATTGTAATCATGTAAGCCTCAAGGCAACAAAAGTAACGATGATCACTGGAGTGGATGGGCCTCAGCGCCCACTGCTGTGTTCTCAAGTCAGAGCTCACATAGCAGCCTCTAGAAACTTCTCTTGGGAAGCCAAGCCAAAGGGCAAATGGCAAGAGGTGGGGCCCTCCCACGCTTGGTTAAGTCACTGATTTTTTACAGGACAAGCGAGGCCAACTTAGTAAAGCTATTTGAGTATATCAGCAGCGGTTTCCAGAAAGTATTGTTACCACAGATGTTACTGCAAGATAATCAAAAGAACACATCTAATTTGGGGATGTAGAGTACTTATTTCTGTTGCTGATTCTATCATTTGAAGCTTTCAAAGCTGAAGCCTTTCATGATTAAGCACATATTATTCTCCTGGAAGATATTTCTTTTTTGGCAGATAAGATAATGGAACAGATCCACTGTTTGTCAAAAGGAGTTACTATGTCATTAAAAAGCCTTTAACACAATGTTTTTCTCTTTTCCATGCTGGTTGAAAAGATTTGAATGCAAAAGCACAGATATAACAATAACAGTACAAAACCTAAATTGTCCATGGAAAAGCTTAAACCAACTTAAAATTTTCCATTTGCCAAATGCTCTTCAGGCAATTTAAATGTAATTCAAAACAGGCACTCAGTAGCCACAGATGTTTGTTGCCTCAAAATGTTCTTTGTCTTGGTTGCATACATCCAATTTCTTTCTAAAAATTGTCTCTATTCCAGCAGGAGAAAAAAAGATACCCAAATTCAATTACAAAATTTATATGATTAAAATCTTTTTTTTCTCTTATGAGTCCTAAAAAAGTATGATCATTTACCTCAAAAAATCCCTAGTTATGCTGTTCTTTAAAACTTAAGAACAATGCCAGAAGGGTCTTTTGCAGTATAATATGAGTTTATTGAATATCTAGGGTTTGAAATTCAAGAAAATGATCTAAAACACCACTACCTGGGGCATAGATACAGAGGGCCTTCCTTTTTGCTCATTTGTACAATGAGGCCATCACCACATTTTGTGGTGGTAGAGGACAAAAAGTACACCCTAAACACCTGTCAGGAGGTGACTCAGTACTGCTAGGTACCACCCCAGGAGGTCTGCTCCCTCAAACACTGCTGTGTTTGGATGAACTTACAGTTTAGAAGACACTTGAATAGAGGAAGTTATAAAGGATTTCTGGGGGTGTTTTGGAGGTGAATAAAGGTTCCTGATTGTCACAGACCAAAATATCTTACTCTAAGACCCTCATCCGCCATTTTTTATCTGGGCCTAGCCAGGCACTATATTTTCTAAAACTCATTAATGTGAATGCTCCCTAGAAAAGTGGGCTGGTATGTGTGGGTGCTACCCCCACCCAGAGAATGGTCTATAAAGGGAACTCACTCTTTGGGGAGGTTTCTCTTTGGCAGCTTCTGTGTCCTCTGGAGAACAAAGAGTTCCTGAAGCTTTTGAACCACCTTGTGCTACAGTCCTGCATCCTGGCTGGGTGAGGGTGCTGACTGAGATTCCAGACTTCCCGACCTTCTGGAAGCAGGACATGTAACTGGTGTAGGTAACTTCTCTAAGCCTCAGTTCCTTAGAAGTGGTAGAAGATCAATAGTCCCCATCTCACAGGGCTGTGAGGATGAAATGAGATTTTACTTATAAATGCTCAGCACAGTGCCTGCCACACAGTAAGCGCTCAGTAGCAACACTGATGGTAGCAGCGTCAATTCCAAACTCTGGAAGGGAATGTGTGACATTGTGGGAGTTTGCCTATGGGAAGTCTTTAGCAAAACACCCATGGAAGGTACCAGTACACTGTCTCTTCTGTCCCAACTTGCACGCAAGCACACTATGATTCAGTCTGATTTGTCAAGGCCAAGGCTGGACAAAAATCATCAAGTCCACCCTCTAGCTTCTATCTCTCTTTTAGAGTCTGTCTCATGTTGAGTGATGGAAAGTCAATTGATAAAGATATAAGTTTGCAACCCTTTCTCTTCCAATGGGACCTCTTTGTCATCTTTGTGTAAACACGCTAATGGCAGACCTGGAAAACAAGCTAAATGGTTTTGAGGGTGTATTATCTGTTTAAGATGGCTAGTGGTAAACAAACCCGGAATCTATGGCTACATGGGGCATGGCCCCTGGACTCCATCATGGAAGCTACATATCCCTGAACGTTAGATGGAAAAACTTCATGCCTTCACATATTAGTGATGTGAACACATGCAGAGCTTAGAGGCCTTTCATGTTAAAGGAGCAAGAGCATGCCCACTAAGGCAGGGAAAACACCAGAGAGCCCCATGAGGTTGGCAGGCCTCTGCCTGCTTTGCCTGTGCCTCACGATAACCTGTATCCTTGAAATTATTAGTACAGTTTGATACTGGGCAAGA
Source organism: Ailuropoda melanoleuca (assembly GCF_002007445.2). Taxonomy (NCBI): domain Eukaryota; kingdom Metazoa; phylum Chordata; class Mammalia; order Carnivora; family Ursidae; genus Ailuropoda; species Ailuropoda melanoleuca. The sequence continues at coordinate 33,264,162 of NC_048226.1, forward strand.
TCTCTGATCAATGCACCTCTTCACAGATCGTATGACCCTGCGTGATGTCGTGTAGCAAGATGAGCTCTGAGGGCACTTCAATTCCGAAATCACTCAAAACACTACGAGGGAAGGACAATGCTGGGTATATAAAAATGCCTGCTGCCCCCCCCCCCAAGTATTTATTGCAAAAATGGATAAACCAATAAGAGTAAATGGACAAATGAATGAATGGGGACCTATTTTTCCTACAATCATATGAAACTCGCCCAAAGACATTAAAAGAAATAAAACACCGAGGACTGATTCTTTAATAGTGGATTTCCAGGCATTGTGATAGGTCAAAAGGGAGGTAAGAGGAGCAGGGGCCTCTGAAGCTCTTCCCCCTAGAACGTTATTTGTTCTCGGGTTGGTCTTGTGGATTTGAGGGATGGGGGGAGGCAGGAAAGTTGGTCGTTAGTTTTTTTTAAAGAATGTACCAAAAGGAAATTGTCTGGATTTAAGTCAAGGAATGATTTGGCTCATTATGCTTTAGCTTGACCCTGTAGGACTTCTGCTGATTGGTTTGACTGCAAACAAACTTTAAAGGGACACAACAGCTTATTACAGTGGTTCACAGAGAGACCTCATAAGAGAAATTTTAGGACTTAGAAAAGCACGAATCAGCTAAGATCTACAGAATGTATTTTGGAATTACAAATTCCTGGCAGTATACATAGTAAGCCAAATCTTTAGACCAAGATTCCTTCTTTTGCTTAAGGATTCTGCATTCTATGCATATCAAAGCCAATGTTAATGACTGGGATCTTGTCCTAGTAATTGAAATAGACTTATCCTGGAGGAGAATTTTCTTTCGAAAGCTCTGTGTACTTTCTACCTGATAGTCAAGTATACATGATGCTTTCAAGCTCTTAGGCTGCAGGAGAGGGAGACGTCCACCACAGACCTCACTAAGGGTTTATGAAAGGTTTATAATGTTATATTTGGCATTACGAGGAAACCAAAGCTAAATTGACAAAGTTCTTTATAAATTAGACGTAAGCAAAGCAACTGAAAACCCCCAAAGAAGAAAACTCCATCCCTGTAGGTTATGTTCACGTCTGTTTTATTTACCTTTGTATTGTAGGCCTATTGTCTGGCACAGTACTTGATTTATAGTTAGGACTCAATAAATGTTTCTCGAATGAATGTATGGAATGATCAGCCTACTGACCTTTCCTCTGTTGCCTTACATTTCAAAATGTTAATGCGACCATCAGAAACTCACTGCATCCAGTCATTCCTTCTGTCCTTGAGCCCTAGTATTTGAGAACAAAAATGAGAAGACACATTTGTTCGTTGTTAGTGCTGTATTTGGAAAAATTTTCACAAGGGCACACGGGATTCTGGGGTCTGCTGTGGGAGCTACAGGCTAGCTAACTTCAGAGTAAGATTTTTAGGGGAAGCAATCCTGTAATTATGTTAGCAAAGATTTGTAAATAGACAAAAGCTAGCCTGCCAAAGTATTTTTAAGAAGAGACATATTGTCGATTTGTTCCATATTTAACAACTAATGTAAACAAAAAAATTTCTGCCTTTTGTCATGTGTCAGACATTCTGTCCTCTAGAATAACAGCAACTTCTTTGGAAAACACATCTGGTTTCTGAGCCCAGCCCTGTCCATCAATAAAACAGATGGTTTTGAAAGAGAGACCAGAAGGCAGAACCGGGAATTAAGCTACAGGCATTTTTCCAAGTAGAATTTCCTTCTTGGTAATTTGAAGCTTGAGATATTCCTTGAATATTGAAACTATTTCATATGTCTATAATGTGATGTCAAATATTAAAATTTAGAAATGGGAGTAATGGTGAGAACGCAGATTGGTTGCCCACATTAAATCCTTAAATGCATAATTTGGGTTGCTTAATCTGTGATGCTAATGGTATGCTAGAAGACAAAAAAATTGTCATAAAAACATGGGTCAAAAATTGCACTTTGGTTTCCATCTTTGGATAAATGGCTTAACACCTCTAGTCTTCATGTCCTCGCCTTTGAAGTGAAAGGTTAAGCAGGTGATTCCCAAGATTCTGATATTAGCCTTAGAATTCTATGACTTATGCACACTCTGTTGGGATTCTGAACTGTTGCAACCTTTCTGAAGGACCGTATATATCAAATATGTCAAAAGCCCTAAAAATGATAAGATATTTTGACTCTGCCATTCCACTTTCATAAACATATCCTGAGGAAATAAATGGACACCTATGCAAATTTGTATTTAAAAGACTGCTTATTGCAGAGTAGTTTAGAATAATACAAATTTGGAAGCAACAATAATAATCATCCATAAATGATTAATATATAAATATATTTTGTATATCCATAAACATGAAAAAACAAGGATTTTCTATGTCAGTCTTGGCAACATTTCCTTCTTAGTAAATGGCACGGCCAAAAATAAATAAATAAAAAAACAAGCAAACAAACAAATAAATAAGGCTGAACTCTCTTGGACATTAAGTATTTGGGAAATAACATTCATGATGAGCTGTCTATGACTAAAGATTTGGCTCTAGTCTTTCAGAAGTTCTCCATACCTGGGACCTTTAGCAAAGGAGCCATCAAGGTGGGATATTGATTTTAGTTGTTAAATTTTGGGATTCTGTGTTGAGGCAGGAATATAAGGAAGGGACTATGGCATCTGTCATGTGATTCACTCTCTGGGCTGCCATTAGTGCTTGGGGTGGTGCCCTGAGTAAAAATGGAGATTCAGATAGGTATAGTATGGTATCTAAAGAATTCAGCATGACGTCAGTTTCTGTCAACAGGCAGCACCAAAGAAAAGAGCTGTGCCTTCTCAGATGGGCAGAATATAGACATTGATGGGCAACTCAGTCAGGTGTTCAGGAAATAGGTACATCTAGAGAGGACTGTCAGTTGGTAGCAAGGGTCCAGGATGTGTAGGATTCAGACACAAGGAAGAAGTTGTCAGAGCAGAGAAGGAGACTAGAGAAAGATGGGTCACTGTATTATTCTCTGAGTTGGGGTGGAGAGGTGTGTACAGGAAATTGACTTTGGAAATCAAGCATTAAACCCACCTTTTCAGAATAAGTAGGGGTAAGTGAGTGACAACTAAGACTCAATTCAGAAACATCATTGGCTGGATCCAAGCTCTCATTGGTTTAACCAGGAGGGCATCTCCAAGCTATGTCTCTGATAGAAGCTCTCATGGATGGGGAAGCCTGATGGGTTGGGGTGGGGGGTGAGGGGAATGAGAAAGTGGTAATACCATGATCCTGTCATACCACCTTTGTCATCTTTGCTGCTGCCATTATGGGGAGCAGCCTGATGTTCTAGCTTTGGCTAAGTTCATACCAGTGAGCCCTGGCAGAACGAGTCCAAGGACACAAATGGAACCAAACAAAAGCTGGTGAGATTATGAATTTGATGGTCCATCTTAAAAGACCACCATTTTTTTCAGTACAACGAGGTTTCCATTTTCCAATTGGTTTTGGACTGTCATGTAGCAGCAATGTATCTTCATAAGTATTTCCCAAATAGACTTCCTTCTGCAGTCTAATGATTTGTTTAATTTAACAGACATTTGGTGAATACCCACCATGTGCCATGAACTATACTATGACCCGGAAAATAAAGATGAGACTCACATAGCCCTTGCATGTGAGGTGTTCTTTCTTTACTTCATGAGTGATAGGTTGACTGTAAACTCCCAGACGGCAGAGACCATCTTTTCTGCTGTCATTTCTCAAAGTGTATTCTGAACACTCTATTGATCCTGCACTTTGCCTCATCTACCATTTCTCATGTTCCCTGAGGCAGGGGCTTAATGGACTTAAATATGTGGCCTAGCACTATAATAAATGCTAACAATTCCATAGCACTTATGATATTCTGGACGCTTTCCTAAGATTTTATGTTATTAAATCACAACCCAACAAGGCAGGTGTCACGGGGGCTAAACAATTTGTTCAAGGTCACAAGAAGTAGGAGCAGTACCATTTCAGAGTACAAGCACTTAACAATTTGCTATGTCCTATCAGTGGTGGGTGGAAGAAAGGTATAGTCTCCACCACTGGGGAATTTATAATCTGCTTGACGACAATGATGCAGTGGGATGATAGAGCTTTGAACGTATGCTGCAGGCTATCAAAGCTGTAGAGTTTGAAAGGGGTGAGTTCTGTAGCAGGGAAAGTTTATTGGAGAGTGTCTTGGAAAGTGGAGAGGATCTGGGGAGATAGAAGTGTAGAGAGTGTCCTTGGTGGAATGGCAGGGAGTCACGTGTGTATGTGTGAACACAGCTCAGCACCCTCTCCAGACCAGAGCTCCGTACCAGGCATTGGGTCCCGGAGGAGGGTGCAGGCAAAGCTAGAATATAGTTTCTCCTTTTTGCCCTTGAGGACAAAAATGTTTCAGACTGACATCTTTTATTCATGCGGTACTATTTCTGAAGAGCTAAAAGTAACCTTATCAATTTTAAGGGTCTTATCAATTTTAGAAAAGAAAATCGTTTCTGCAGAATTTTCAAAAACTCGTAGGACTATTAAAAATTTTAAATATTTGGGTTTTTCAAAAATATAACTGCTGCCCATAATATGCTTAATATTTTTTTAATCTCTCTTGATCTGTACAAAATTTTCAACAGTCAGAACCAAAGTAACTACTATCACTGGGACTACACTTATTTAAAAAATTCCAAACCTGATCTCTCCTTTATTTTAAACATAAATGAGAGATACTTATTTGTATGAAAGGGAGATAAAGTCTGTGTTGTGATGATGCCAGAGCATTCAATAAATCAATTTGATTCACTGAGGAGAAAATAGGCCAAAGCTAGTGTTACGGCATTTTAACAAAAAAGGGAAAAGGAAAGGAACATTTATAAAGTGGTTCCTGCATGCTAGGATTTCTATTAATTTTTCATGCACTCTCTACTTTAATATTCACAAAAATTCTGTGAGAAAGATATTTGTATTCCTATTGTATAGATGAGAAGAGTGAGGTCTGGAAAGGTTATTTGTCCAAGTCACATGTGTGGTAACGAGAGAGCACAGACTTGAATCCAGGCTTTCTGCTTCATTGCCCCCATGCTCTTAGAAACCACATTTGGCATAGTCCCTGAAGGCAGTCTGCTGTGACTCACAATGACAAGATGGCTGCCCTCCAGGCCAGCACCGAGACCCTCTTGGGTTCAGCTTCCCTCCAGGTCCTCCTGCAGTGCAAATATGAATGTTTCAGGGCAGTAAGGGAAGCCTGTGGTGATATGTGGATGAGATATCTGGCAGACTGGCTATAATTTTCAACAACCCCTTGTATTCTTGTTATCGTACCAAAATGTTTTACTGCTTATTGAAGTTTCAGATAGAGAACACTGGTCTTTTAATTCAGCAAGAGTTCTGCTTCCTAATGTGTTGGACCTTCTCATTGGATCTAAGTAAAGCTCATTTCAAGAGGGGGCCTGCAGACAAACAGGACAAACTGAAAGAATACCTCTAATAAGATGGATAGTTCCCATATGGAGAGAGAACTGGTTGGCTGTGCCTTGTGTCCATGACCCTCCACATGGCTGTAGCAGGTCCCCTGCCAGTCACAGGTCTGTGAAGTCAGAGCTCCTGGAAATTTTGTTGTGTTTCATATGGGCCAATTTATTTTGACATCTTGGAGAAAGAATTTAGGACATCTTGGACAATGAGAAATTAGAGATTATTGGCAAAAGAAAAGCATAAATTGGGATTAGTCACTAGGACTTCAAAATGGAAGGATCCTCCAGATTAACTTGAGATGGTGGTTCTTTCTAAAAGGAACTTCTACTTATAACAAGACATTTCAGCCTGCCCCCAAATAATCTTATTAAAAAAATTGGCAGAAGAAATGAACAGACATCTCTCCAAAGAAGACATCCATATGGCCAACAGACACATGAAAATATGCTCGACATCACTCATCATCAGGGAAATGCCAATCAAAACTACAATGAGATATCACCTCACACCTGCCAGAATGGTTAAAATAAAAAACACAAGAAACAACAACTGTTGGTGAGGATGTGGAGAAAAAGGAACCCTCGTGCACTGTTGATGGGAAGGCAAGCTGGTACAGCCACAGTAGAAAACAGTATGGAGGTTCCTCAAAAAGTTAAAAATAGAACCACCCCATGATCCAGTAATTGTGCTACAAAAATACAAAAACACTAATTCAAAGAGAAATATTCACCCCTATGTTTGTAGCAGCATTATTTATAATAGCCATATTATGGAAGCAGCCTAAGTGTTCATTGGTAGAGAAATGAATAAAGAAGTTGTGGTATATATATTATATATATATATAGAATAGAATATTACTCAGCCATAAAGAATGAAATCTTGCCATTTGCAATGATGTGGATGGATCTAGAGAGTATAACGCTACATGAAATAAGTCAGTCAGAGAAAGACAAATACCATATGATTTCACTCATATATGGAATTTAAGAAACAAAACAAATGAGCAAAGGAAAAAAAAGAAAGAGAGAGACAGACAAACCAAGAAACAGACTCTTAACCTAGAACACACTGGTGCTTACCGAAGGGGAAGTGGTTAGAGGGATGGTTGAAATAGCAGATGGGGTGAAGGAGGGCACTAGTCATGATGAGCACTGAGAAATGTGTGGAAGTGTTGAATCATGCCATTGTACACCTGAAACTAATATAACACTGTATGTTAACTATATTGGAATAAAAATATAAACAAACAAATAAAAATTTTAAAAATCATTTCAGAAGGAAAATTATTTACTTATTAAAAATATATTTTAATGTACAAACACTTCCATTCTCTGGGAGAAATTTTGACACCTGGGGCTCTGAAGGTCAGTCTGCCAGAGTTTAGATCCTGCCATCTCTTTTCTAGTTACAAGATAGAAATTTAAAATGATCAGGCAAATGATAAATACCCCTTAATTACTCACCCTAAGTATTGGTTTTTTCATCCGCAAAATGGAAACAATAATAATATCTGTCTTGTATTTTTTTTAGAATTACATTTAAAAATCCATATGTAAAGATGCTTACTTAGCACATTGCCTTATTGCTTAGCACATAGTAAAAAAATTCATAATAAATGAAGCCCTTGTTAACAATATTATGTTGTGACCATTAAAAAATGGATATGTCTTGATCCCTTTAGTAAATGAGATCCAATCTCTAAACCTTGACTAACTGTACCTCGTGGCTCCCTTGCTGTTAAGATCCAGGCTTGGGAACTTTGTGGTTCAGGATCAAAGCTTGTGTCCATTGTGATTCTGCTGGGAGCTAACATCCCTTGGCTGGTGCCCAAAGCACAGGAGTTAGTTGAATTTTATACGACAAGTTTGGGGCATTCTTTTTGATATTCATATATGATGCTCTTAGGCTGGTTTTAAATTTTTTTATTTTGACTTTATTTTTCTCCTTTTAAATGACTTTACCCTTGACTGTAGAACAGATTGAAACAATTTGGTTATCATAAAATCATCAGTGCTAAATATTCTATCTTCTGCATGGTATGATTGCCCTTGGGGAACTGAACTGACCTTAAATTTGGGGCCTATATTTGCTTTTCTCATTTTGTATCAATTTAATCATGAGAAACCCCACAAAACCACCCTTATCTCAGATGCTAATTGTAAAGATTTATTTTCTTTTAACCATGATCGAGGATCATGGTTTTGCTACTTTATCATAGCTCTAATATAACAAGAAATGGAAAATTCATGCATGCAGATATTGTTTATGAATATGGGGCAGCTCTAGATGCATTTTTTATGAACATGGAACATTTGGCTTTGCATCTGGTAGCGTGGAAAATAACATACCCAGCTCTGCACCCTAGAAGACATCCAGATTACTTTATTATTACAATGATTTCAATAATTCTAGGCACTTTTCAGGCACCTGGATCTTCATAAATGGTTCAAACCTCACTGATGGCATTTTATACGTATGACGTTTAGAAGCTAGAGATCATTTGAGCTAGTTGGGTTTCTAAAAACATATGGGAAATAAATGCAATGAAAGTCTTAGAAACCAAATTTGTACTTTATTTCACTGTTGTTACTCTTTTAAGAGGCAAGTCACATCTTGGGAGCTTGTTGGCCACCATGAAATCTAAGACTTGTCCTTGGAACACATCCCTGGTGCCCTTTGTGTTGGTCTCACATCACCTTCTTGATTTTTGGGAGGATAAATGTAACCTTTCTGTAGAACTTAATGTATAAATTGATTAATCCAAATGAGTCTTTCATGGTTTTGTAAGAAGCTCATAATTATATCTAACATTAATGTTTTCTAAGTGTCTCTTAGAAATCGCCTATCTGCTTTCAATCTTGCAGAGGCGCTCTATTGTTTGAAAGGAATTGGATGGAAAAAGATGACTTGGCTTTTAGTACAAAAGCCATCAGAGAGCCTTTGGGCACTTCATTTATGCACTTGTATCTTTTGACACTCACTCAGTAGGTGAACTTACATGGAAGAGAGCCGTGTCTAATAGGACTGTCTGATTCTATTTATTTTTGTTATCATCTTGCAGGGATGTTTCTGGCATGTGCTTATTTAAGTCACCAGTCTCCAAAAAACTGGGCAGTCCGGTACAGGTCCTTTCAAGTTTGCCTCGGACACTTAAACACTGACATTTTCTCCACACTAATTTGGGTTTTTGCTTTTGAGAACAACTAGAAAGTTAAGAAGAGGTGCTTCTCTTTCAGTAAGTAATTTAAATGCCTTTAGGTTTTATTTAGTTTTATTACTATTTATGCAATGTTTACTCCTTTGCCAAAAAATAAGTTTTGCACATTTTAATTTAGTTCTTAATGTGTGTGTGTGCTTTTTATAAGCCAAATGATAGTGATTTTATATGTATTTTTGGCTAAGAAGTAGGAAACACTGTCTAAGGATTCTAGACTCCATTTTCTGAAACTCCAAAAGACTACCCTTAAACACAGTTGCTTGGAAGATTTTGATCTTAAAACTTTATTGATAAAATATTTAATCATCACCCCAGTATATGTTTACATACTTATGATCCAATAGCTTTCAAATTGGCTGAGAGATGCTGGAATGTCCTTCCCAGAATGTTCAAGGCTGAGTGCTTTTGTCCCTCTTCTGCTCTGACTTCCTTGTTGAATGTAGTGAATTTATATGTCTGCCACTGTAGTATCACGAGCTTTTGTGTTATAAATCACAGACAAGGGGTGCCTGGGTGGCTCAGTCAGTTAAGCTTCCAAGTCTGGATTTCAGCTCAGGTCATGATCTCAGGGTCATGAGATCAAGCCCCAAGTCAGGCTCCATGCTCAGTGGAGAGTCTGCTGGAGATTCTCTCTCCCTCTCTCTCTGCCCCTCCCCCTGCTCGTGCTCTCTTTCTCTCTAAAATAAATAAATAAATCTTAAAAAAAATCACAGACAAAAGTTAAAAACATGGAATGACCACAATGAGATACCGCCTCATGCCCATTAGGATGGCTGCTATTAAAAAAAAACAGGAAATAAAGTGATTGGCAAGGATGTGGATAAATTGGAACCTTTGTGCACGGTTGGTGGGTACAATTGTGCAGCTGCTGTGGAGAACAGTGTAGAGGTTCCTCAAAATTTTAAAATAGCACTACGATATAATCCAGCAATCTTACTTCTGGGCATATATTCGAAAGAACTTAAAGCAGGGACGCAGAGATTTGTACACCCATATTCATAGCAGAATTACTCACCATAGTCAAGAAGTGAAAACAACTCAAAGGTCCAAAGTGGATTAATGAATAAACATAGTGTGGTAGATACATACAATGGAATATCTTTCAGCCTTTAAAAGGGAGGGAATTCTGGGGCGCCTGGGTGGCTCAGTCAGTTAAGCGTCTGCCTTAGGCTCAGGTCATGATTCCAGAGTCCCGGGATCAAGCCTTGTGTCTGGCTCCCTGCTCAGCAGGGTGTCTGCTTCTGTCCCTACCCCTGCTCCTCTCTCTGTCTCTCTCTCTCTCTCTTGCTCACCCTCTCTCTCAAATAAATACATAAGATCTTTAAAAAAAATATAAAAGGAAGGAAATTCTAACACAAGCCACAACCTGGATGAACCTGGTGGACAATATGTTAAGTGAAATGAGTCAGTCACAAACAGACAAACACCGTAGGATTCCCACCTATACGAGGTACCCAGAATAGTCAAATTCATAGAAACAGAAAGTAAAAGGGTGGTTTGCCAGGAGATAAGGGAAGAGGAGAATGGTGGGTTTGATGGGTATAGAGTTTCAGTTTTCCAAAATAAAAAAGTTCTGTAGCGCGGTTGTACAAGGATGTGCACATATGTAACAGTACTGAACTGTACCACTAGCAATGGTAAAGATGATCAAATGTTACGTGCCTTTTAGCATAATTTTTTAAAAATGAGGTAAAAGATAAATGCGAGTTCTATTATTTTCCTGTCTCCAGTGGATAACTTTTACTTACCTCATTCTGGAGATCATCGGTTTCAACATATGTCAACAAGCAGCACGTGATGGACACAGACCCACACCCTAGCTCTCCCTTCAAGGAAGGACATGATGTCCAGCTGTAGCGAGTGTGGTCAGCAAAAGATCCCACTGTCAGCTGCTCTGGGACCTACCGAGATGCAGAGAGCCACCTGATTGAGGTGACATCCTTCCTGGGGCAGCCTGCATCAGTGACTGAGCGTGACAGGGAGGTTAAAGCCTGGCCCTTCCAGCCTGACGTGGGACAGTCTGATGGTCAGCCCTCATTCTGGACTTTCCCATCGGAGTGGCTGAGGCTTTGGCAGGGCCGCATTGAGGTTCTACGTTCTCTGCCCAAACCGACTTCCACTCCCTTGCCTTTATGGTTGTGGATTCCTAATAAAATGTTTGCACCCAGACTCCGTCTCAGCATCTGATTCTGGAAACCAGAAATGGTGACACAGCTCAAGACACTATCAAAACAAATATAACCAGGTTCTCTAATGTCTCAGCAAGAATGAACTAATGTTTAAGTTACTTAGTGAAATGATGAAGGCCATTACGTTTGAAGAAGAAAACAAGCTAGAGTTCCGAATAGGTAGATTAAGGCCTTTTTGGAATAAGAAATACATACACATACACAATAGCCAAACTCACATTAAAAATTATGCCACAAAACGAATAGAAACTTTTGCTGCAAAAGTTGCAGTGCTTATAATGGAAGTAAAACCAATTTTATATAAGGTCGGTATGATTTGTCTGTTTGTATGTTTCCCCCAGGAACATCCTCTCATACTGTGAATGTAGACAGAGGTCTAAAAGGGCTTACAAGAAGAAAAATTATGCGTAAATACCCTAAGACAATAAATAGGTTAATCCATCATCAGGCCAGTCCTTAGTTACATGGAAAATGAGATAAAATGTGCTAGCAGGCCAACATGGCCGCTTCCAGGTAACTGAATAGTTATGTTTTAAATATAGATATTCTTTTTTGAGTAATTGTAGTCATATCTCTGATTCTTCTGCCTGCCTCCATGAAAGCTTCTGGAGTCTTTGAATTTCTCTAAGAAATTCTGTACATCTGAAGAATCTTTCCAAACATCACAGTCTCTGTTAATGTGTTTTGTGCTCTTGTATTTTGAGTTGTGTTTACACTCAAAAAAGAAAATTTCTACCTTATTTTGGCTTTAATTATATTTAGATATTATAGGACCTTTCACATGTAGAACATTCTTAAACAGAAATATGTTTAAAACCTTCAAAACAGGCAGAAGTCAGTTGTTTGTGTTCATGGAAGAAAGAGATATAGAAATGTGAAACAATTTGTAACACCAAATTAATTTTATTTCCATCTGGCTATTAAATGAGGTAAAAATAAATTAAATCTCCCAGGTTTTTCTAAACTGTGATGATGATAGTTAGTATTTATGGAATGCATGCAATGTGCCATGTGTGCTTTACTAGGATTATCTCAGTATTTCCTCGAAACAACCTGCAAAGAAGGAATTATTAGAATACCCATTTTACAGTAAGGAAAGACACAGCATAGGGGGTTTAGATATCTTGTCTAAAGTTCAATGGGGAAGAAGAGAAAGAAGCAGGAGGGACCACAAGTGGCCTGCTCCAGAATGAGAGCTCATAACGACCCTGCCTACTCCATGTGAATGTAACCAGCCAGTTCATCAGTTAACTGTTCAATTGATGGTTTATGTTGTAGGAGCTGGTGGTTTAATTAAATGTTCTGAATCATAGAATTGTATTACTTAGGACTGACAGACTGTAGTCAGAAAATGACAAGACACTTCAATCAAGTTTTAAGATTTTCTTCTATTAAAAATGTATTTTACAGCCTTATTTAAGGAAGAAAATATCCAGACAAGTTATAATGAATGAATAGTTCATTGGATGACTCACCTAAAGGAGAGAATGGTGGGGCATCAAATAAACTATCTGATAATCTAATCTCATTTACTAGGGAGATGATAGTTCTAATTTCCTGGACTTTGAAGTTTACCCAACACAAGTCTCATTGCCAGAAACATCACTGTGGCACACAGAAATGGCAGATGCATGCCATATACCTTCTTTGTTCTCCCCAAGATGCCTGTGGCAGACAGTACTAATAGATCCCAGAATCCACAGAGCCCAGATGTGATCAGGAATCCATTTCAGCAGGGTCTACAGGCAGTCATTACCAGAGGACTGGACTAAAACTTTTAGTGGGAACAAAATTTTTTAGTCTCTAGCACATCGAGTGGCTAGAGGAAGGGAGTTCAAGGTGCAGCCCTGGATTTAGAGCATTTATAATCAGTGATTTTTTTTCAACTTCTGAACAGTCCAAGTTTCCTTCTAAATTTTCTAATCAGGGTCAGCGGCATTAAGGAAGAGAGGTTTTAGGACAAGAGCTATTATTCTCCCCTCTTCTCTTGAGTCCTTATTAAGTAACTGAACAGTTAAAATGATAATATAGCCTCACTTAGATTGATAAGAGCTTAATATGTTGGTCTTCGGGTGAATGAATGTGCAATATTAAGCATCTTTTTTTTCCTCCATTCATATTTTATAAACATTTATGTACCAGACACGTGTTAGATGATTTCAGAATCACTAGCTCTCGGAAACACACTAATTGCAATATTGGTTACTTCATAGTACACAACAGGCTAAAGGGGATAGTTATTTTAGGACAAACCTTTTGGCAAACCTCAGATAACAACTCATTGGATGTCCCTTTGCTTATGAGTAGGAATGAACTGTGGCTTACAACTAAATAGAAATAAATGTTCTCAGCAGGGAAGAGTCATTACCAATTTAATGAACCAGAGTTCTGTTTATAGCTCTATGAAGGATCATAATGTATAAATTTAAATAAAACACCATGGCTTTGGTCTTAAGTGTTAATATGTGAAATATTACTTTCTTCCTATTTTAAAAGTAAAATGTGTAAAAATTTGAAGATGTCTATCAAGTTCATTGACAGGCAATACACAATGAAAGACCTCAATACAAATGCAAACAAGACTGTAAGCAACAACATTGCAGGATCTTGGATCAACATTGGTCAGTTATGTTCTGTCTATTACAGGGCTGGTGGCTTTCATCAGCAAATTATATTTAAACATATATTTATATACACTTGAATAAGACATGTGTTTTCTTTAAGTTGTAAACCAAAGCAATGAAAATGTCCTTTGAAATTTACTGAAAAGCCTCTTCTTGAAGTACTTTCTGTAGGATTCTTTGGCTTCATCAATCCTCTTTATTTATGTCTCTGGCATTTTCCATTGACTGTAAACTCCTGGCATGTGGGAACACGTTGGCTTTGTTCACTGGTGTCTTCTGAGGGTCTGGGCATCACAATTCAACAAAAGCTCTTGTGTTAGGACTTCTTTTCCCATAATTAATAAGTTTAAGTTCTTGAACAACCAGTTGTTTAAATTTTTTTTTTTTAATTAGTAAATTCAGTTGTCTGATCTCTGAGGCAGTTATGTTTTAGATGAACTGAGATAGTCATTCTCATACTCAAATCCAAGAACTTCTGGGGATGGAAAAGACTTTCCAAGTGGTTCATAGACAAAAATACTTTAAGGGAATCAATATCTAGATCTTCATCTTCCACATATAATTTTTCCCTAAAATCAGTTTTCCTGAGAACACACATGCAAACTACCTTCACTGTCATTATCATGTTCCTTTCTCTTTATAAAAGAAAGGCATGTTTCTCACTCAGGATAGATCTTACTTTGTTGTGTTGCCTGGAGTAGGGAAATTCAGGGGACCATAAAACTTATCATCCAAACAGGGGCTTTCCTGAGAGTGAAAGTAGGCTCTATAAACAATTAACATTGGACAATATAATATTGACAAAGGTGTTTTGAAGATAACACTATTGGTAATTTCTCTCCCCCCTTCTGCATATACTGGGTTAAAAAAATGCCTTTCAGTGAATGCATAGCAGGCAAATTAATAATTGCTTGCTAAATATTGATAAAACGTTTAAGGTTCTTCCCAGATAATGATAAAGCGAATGAATCTAATGAGCTTGTGGTTTCCAAAACTTTGGTAAAATAAAGAGGAGCTTATTGAATCATCAGCTGATGGATCAAAAGTGATGTACAAAAATGTTTATAGCAGCGTTATTCATAATAGTCCAAAGAGTAATTAACCCACATCTTCATCCACAGTAGAATGGACAAGTAAATTGTGATATAGTCATATAGGGAAATTGCACATGTCAATGAAAAAGAAAAATTTATGACAACATATAACAACATGACTGACTTTCACAAATACAATTTGAGTGAGTACATACTCTATGATTTCATTTTTATGAAGTTCATCAACAGAAAAAACTGATTTAGGGAGTTAAAGATTAAAATCATGCTGCCTTTGGGTGGGTTGTAGGCTGCAACAGAGTATAAAGGAGACCTCAAGAGAGGTGAAAATGTTCCATATCTTCATCTGAGTGCTGTTTGCATGGGTCTTTTTATATTTAAAATTTTCTTGAGGTGTACACTTGAGATTTGTAACCTTTAGTGAAGTTATACATTACTGAAATAGAAAAATTGACTGATTTAATCCATAAAGGTCTGCTTATGTGCAATGCTAGATGCTGGTGATACAGTGATGAACAAGATCTCAAGAAGCTTATAGATAGGATAACCATATCGTAGTTAAACCCTTGCTGTGCCATAATTATCAACACCTACTTGCATTCCCCAAAATATCCTGGTTTTGTTGATAATTTACACAATTGCCCTATGTTCTAGTTATCAATCATTATGTAACAAATCAACTCCAAAACTTGGTGGCTTAAAAGAACAGTAATTTTGGGGAAAGGGCACCTGGGTAGCTCAGATGATTAAGTGGCTGCCTTCGGCTCAGATCATGATCCTGGGGTCCTGGGATTGAGCCCTGCATTGGGCTCCCTGCTCAATGGGGAGCCTGCTTTTTCCTCTCCCTCTACTCCTCCACCCACTCGTGCTCTCTTTGTCTCTCTCTCTCTCTCAAATGAGCAAATAAAATCTTAAAAAAAACCCAACAACAGTAGTTTTAACATAATGCACAATATTGTGGGTAAGGAATTCGTGTAAGCCTCTGCTGGGCAATTCTTCTCCCTCTACTGGCCTTAAACGCAGCCAGTTGGTGGTACTCAGCTCCCAGGTGGGCTGTTCTGGGAGCCTCAAGACAGCTCTCCTCACAGACTCTGGGGCTTGGGTGGGGATAGCTAGAAGACCCAGGTCTTCTGGAACTATTGGCAGGAGTGCCCCCATGTGGCTTCTCCAGATGGTGGCCTCAGCGTAGTCAGACCTCTAGCGCAGTGGTCGGCCATGGGAGCCGCACACACTTTTATGACCTAGCCTTGGAATCACAGTTTCTTTTCTGACTCACTCTGCTCAGGTTCAAGATAAGGGGACATAGACCCCATCTCCAGTGGGAGGAATGTAAAAGAATTTGCAGCCATTTTTTTTTTCAACCACAAGAGCATTTCCAAAGAGATTTTAGCCAATTTTATATTCTCAGTGTCTTCTGAATCCTGCTGCTCTCCATCCTTGTGTGACTTTGTTAGCTTGGATTCTCACAATCGCTCATCTGGACCATTAGATAATATTCTTAATTGATCTCTTGTTACTAGTTTCTCTCTACTTCATTTCATCTTGTGGTTGCTAACTAATGCCCAGCTCTGTGTCTGTCAAGCTTTTGCTTAAAAAAAAAGTAACAAAGCCCTCTTTATTTACTAAAATCTAAACTCCTTTGCCTGCCATTCAAAGCCCTTTATCACCTAACACTAACATAACTTCCCTAGCTTATTTCCCATAGCCTCTTTCTTGTGCTTTAATGTTCAGCCAAGTACCCTTACTTTGTTTCCTTTCTGGGACCCACCATTCACAGCATCAGTGAGTGAACTCACAGACTTTTTTCCGTCTGAAATACGTGTCCTCACTGCTCTTCCCTGCCACTCTTAACCTCCACCCTGGCCCAAATCTAACAGTTCTGTAAAGTCCTCATGAAATGCTTTCTCCAGGATGCTCAGTCGACAACCATTTATGGCAGAGCCAATTGTCAGGCTCTGGTTTTAGGCCCTGGAAACACAAGGGGGACAGGCAGATAAGACCCCCATCCTCAGAGAGCTCATAAGTATTTGAAAGTAATCTTGCCCCTTGATGTCTGAAGAAAATTCGTTGGTCCTTTTCTTTTTTTTTTTTTTTTTTAAAGATTTTATTTATTTATTTAAAG